>NC_045133.1:27603246-27871730 GCF_007655135.1 Punica granatum
CCCCCCCCCCCCCCCCCCCCCCCCCCCCCTTCTTTTTATCATGACACTTTCCAAATGCATTGATAGGAAATGAGGTTGAACAAAAAAATAAAAATCCAATGAGTCGGTCTCAAATAAAAACTTTGGGCAAAAAAACCACGTGGACCTTTTAACACATCATAAGAAATTAAATTGGGCTTTTCATTCGAGAAATCCCAAAATATATTGCTCAAAATAGGCAAGTGAGTCTTTGGTTGATAGAGTTTACGTAGCTGGGCCGAGAGGATGAGTATAATGATTGCCTAATGTGCAATAATCAATTAATAACTGTCTAGACCTACCCACCAAGAGGTGTAGAGTGTAGGCACGTATCATTTTGGGCATTAATTTGATCCTTGTGATGGATGGATGAGTGCCTTAATGTGCTCGTGAAGACTCACCTTGGTATATTAATAAGCTTGTTAATGAGTGAAATGTCTTGATAAAGGGAAAATGTGTTTGAATTGTTCTTGTGAAAATAGTTGATTAACATATCTAATCAATTCAAGTAATACTTGCTTCATTAAGATGGATGGACGTGTGTGTACCCAGCCGATCTCTAGCTGCTCGGTCATGGGGAAGACCCGATAACAATGTCGTTACGCTATATCCTCTTTTGATTTGTATATTTTAACTTTAGATAAATATTTTTTCATAACATGCGATTATCTACACTAGTCCTCACGTGCGCACTTCATGCGTACCCGATTGCTTTTGGGCCTGAGGGCAAATTCGAATATCGGTTAAACAATCTAAATCGTTGTTGTTTGGTTTAGGAATAAACTCGATAATGGGACTAATAGTCCAAATGGTTGTATTGAGGCCTTTAACATATTAACAACTATACCCCTATGAACAAATCGGTTTGAATTTCAGTACGCCGTGTTGCAAGCTAGGAATTTGTTTAGACCGATTTGTTCATAGGGGTATAGTTGTTAATATGTTAAAGGCCTCAATGCAATCATTCGGACTATTAATCATATTATCGAGCTTCTTCTTAGGCCCGAGAATAACGATTTGGATTGTTTAACCGATATTCAAATTTGCTCCCAAGCCCGAAAGCAATTATGCACGCATTGCACATGTTCATTATCTCATACTTACCATTTCTCTTATAATTATTCACATTTTGACAATATCTTCTTATTAATAAAGAAAATAAACAATTAATTTATAATTCAAACAATAATTGTCAGTAATATTAGACTAAGTATAAATAATTTAATAATAATCTTTCAACTAATTATCCTATTTAATATTCACTATACATTTTATTAATCGTCAATACGTTACAAATATTTATCACGAATATCCAATTCATATATTCATTTTGCAAATCTATTATGCTGTGAAAACAATACCATGTGACATTTTAATTTCAAGTATTAGCATTATTCTTTTTATTTATCATAAAAATCAGTAATATTTGATAAATTTTACCCTTTATTTGATTTTACAACTTATTTTTAACTCTACTCCAATTAACTCCATTTATCTTCAATTCAATAACACAATTATTACTTTTGTCTTTCTCTTCAATTTTTTTATAATTTATTTTTAATTCTACTCCACTTAACTCAATTTATCTTCAATTCAACGACACAATTATTACTTTTTCATTTTTCTTCAATTTGTTTTACAACTTATTTTTAACCAAACTCCACTTAACTCCATTTATCTTCAATTCAATAACATAATTAGTACTTTTCCATTTTTCTTCAATTTTTTTAACCATTCAATTTAATTTTTAATAATAAAATCTCTCGACTTTTCGTTACTTTTTCACACTTTTTCTCATAATTCAACAACACAATCATTACAACCTAATTAATTTATATATATTCAAAGTTAAAATAAAGTTGAGTTAAAACTCGACTCAAATGCCAAACAAAGCTTAAAATCTTTCATATTAACTTAATTTCATAAAATTACTTGTGTTCGAGACACCAAAAATGGAAAATAAATTCGGAAAAGGGGCTGGGAGATGAAGGCAGAAGTGGAGGACGGAACACAATTTAATTTAATTGTGGACGGAGTTAGCGAGGGATCACGCATATTTTAGTCGTAAACTCCCAACGATCGAAAATTCAAACCCCATTTCGTACGATCTAGCACCTCGATGCGTAATTTTTTTATTATCCTAAGCTGTCTTTGACTCACCTATCGTTCAAATATCGTCAAAGAGCATCCGACCCCTTTGCAATTATCAGGTTTTTCCTGGTTCGGTCAATTATTTCATTAATGAGTTGATCGATATGATTTGCAATGGCTCATACTAACCTCGCAATCAGTAGTAATCGAAAGCGAACATCCATATTATATGGACAGGAGATAAGATTGTGCATGTCCGGCATCGAGCGAAGCGATACCCGAAATGGACTGCTGACTTATGAAAAGAGCTTAATAAGGCCGAGGGAGATGGGCCTAGTGGCCACATCTTTCTTTGCCTTTATTCAGGAATGAAAGCTAAGTCAGAGATAATGAGAGGAGATTGTGTTGCTTTCAGTACACATTAACAATCTCTTACTTCTCCATGACGATCATATCCGATGATTAGGGGTGTAAAAGAGCCGAGACAATTACGAATGGTTAGGGCTCACCTCGATAAAAGTTCGAATTCGACTTGCTTTATAAAGCTCAAGTCCAGCTCGGTTCGAGCTCACCAATTAAACGAGCCTAGTTAAACTCAATGGTATTCAGCTCGTGTAGCTTACGAGCCCAAGCGGAGCTTTTTATTTAGAGTACTCTATTTCCGCCGACTCGGATGCTCCTAATGAGACAAAGGGGCAAGCTTGTAATTAAGTGCAAGGTGGAGGGCACTTTGTATGTTTCTCATTCAAGGGAATCGGAGGATTCCTTTTTCGGAGGATATAATATTTTCCTTTTATTTATATATATATATATATATATATATTATAAGTTATAACGGTAGTTCAATCTAAGCCATGCTCCATGCAAGCCCATGCGAGCTCCAGCTCACGAGCACATACGAGCTCAATCTCACGAGTCTATACGAGCTCGAGGTCACGAGTCTTGTACGAATCGAGCTCTACCGGCATGGCGAGCCTATACGAGTCAAGTTGAGCCTTCACTAAAAACAACAAGCCGAGCCCAAACTCGAAGAGCTAAGGTCAGTCGACCTCGAGCTCACAAACTAATAAATGAGCCGAGCTCGAGCCTAGTATATTCGGGCTTGGCTCGGCTCATTTACACCCCTATTGGTGATAGTGCTTGGATTAATGAAATCATCACCATTAAGTCAAAAAAAATCTCATCCTAAGTAAAGTAGATTAGGGCTTATTAGTAGTTCGAAATGTGATAGTAACACATCGTAGACAGCATCGTCCCATTTAACTTGGCTGCATAGTGTCATTGGCGTTTAGCTCCAAAAATATCGGCCTTGAGAGTCTCATACTGCTCATTGAACACTAAATTTAGGCCCATAAGCGATATAGAGGGACACAGATATTCATGCAGGTTACTTCTCGAGACCCCCTCAGCATGATTCAATCTCTAAACCACATTATGATGGGACCAAAATTAGTCGTTTAAGGTAACGAAAAAACTTTGCAGGCCTCGGCAGTGCAGTCGGAAGCAGCGATTAGCGTACTGTCCTGATCCAACTGAGTTGATGAGGCCCGTCAGCATAGTTAGGTCCGGTCCATGAACCAATAATAATCAAGCCGCAATGTCTGATCAAGCAAATATTTCATGGATCTTGGGCCGAGGGTTTCATGTTTTGCCTCCTCCTCTTAAACGTTAATCCATGGGATCAATAATGTAAAGCCCATCTTAGCCATACACACACACACACACACATATATATATTCAATTCAAAGGGAGGATCATATTTGATACAGTAACATTCGTTCTTCCGTTAAACTCAAAAGTAGTTGAAATTCGATTATTTTCCATGCCTCTTTAATAGAATACGAAAAAAGATAATACTAATAATAAGATCGCGGTCAATATCTTAGGAATAATGGCTGCAAAATGGAGTAAAAGCTTACGTAAGATCAATATTAAAACGTTACGTGGCAGTTCAGAATCTTCAGATTCGATCATTGGCTGCAAAATGGAGTAAAAGCTTACGTAAGATTAATATTATAACGTTACGTGGCAGTTCAGAATTTTCAGATTCGATCATTTCCATTTTTTTCATATCAAATATAAGGTCCACGGAATCAAGTATAATTGAATGAAAGAAGAAATTGAGCACGTGCCTTAATTTTAGCCAGTCACATGCTTAATAAAGAAAAAGGAGCTAGATGGAATCCTTCGAGGAAGCTCAGGATTCATTGTTCCTACTGAGGCGGTGAGCAGTTGGCAGGAATGCAGCTGTGACGCAAGCGCGTGCGTGAAATCAACCAGGAAAGCTATATTCGCCCTCGTGAATTTCATGCAAAAGTAAATAAAAACTATAAATATAATTCACATTTTTCTCGGCAAATAATATATAGTACATATCTTTTACGAGCCACCGAAATAATAGATGAGGAAAATTCTCTCACTAAAATAAGGTTTAAATTGTGCTTAAGACATTGATGTTTCGGTGCAAATTGTATTATATAAAGCAATTCGACTCAAATGCCAAACAGTGTAAATTTCCTATATTAAAATGGGTTTTACATCTACTGAGAAAACGGACCCTTTATATATATATATATTATATAATATATATATAATATATATATATTGAAGTTTAGTTTGGGTCCCTATCAAATAATTGTTAAATAATTTCTCACGCTATTCATGATTTATATTCTTGCGTATAAGAAATTGTGGCTTTGTACCTTAAATATCAAGAGACCTATCGTACTCCTGATATGTATAATAGTCTTTTACGAATTAATGTAGATTTTTCTGGGCAGGCAAAACGTATTTAGAAAAATAAAATCATCCTCGGGACCACTTGCTCTTCAGCTATTTGTGAACCCTTTACTTTTATGCACACCGATTGATGTATTATTTGTCGTCGTGTAAGCTTTTTTTTTTCATATATGAAAGTTGGAAAGCATCTTTTTTGAAATTTCTATTATCTACTACTTTTGGTTTCTTTTTTCATTTGCTTTTTGCATAATTACTCAGAACAAATCGATGCCTCCTTTGGGAAAGTGTCCTGCAAATGCTCGTAGAAAGACATATTTCAATTGGTGACTGATAACTTGTGCGGCCGAAACTAAATTACTTTGAATCTCATAAAAGCACGCACAAAATGAACATATAAAGTCACGTAACAAAAAAAAATGATAATTTCTTTTTTTCTTAGTTATAAGAGATATGCATTAATCTAATTAAAAAAATATAAGAAAAGAATATAAATAATCATGCGAAAATTCTAATGATGAGAATTGAACATAAAATCGTTTAGTTTCTGGTCAGAATGCGTAACATACGGTATGATAATTTTTTTCTCCAGAAGAAGACAAAATTTGGTCAAGAAAAAAAAAAGGCCAAACGTTGTCCGCACGTGCAAGATAAGAATTAAGTTGGGTCAATGTATATCTCTTGAGAAAAACCTTTCGGAAGCTAAATTAGAATGCAAAATGGCATCAAAGGATAATCCCAAAGCACAAGTTTGACTTCTATTCCAACTTTGCTTTCACGTAGCTGTATCGCCAAAGGAATTACATGCCTCATCGTTTTTTGTTGAACAAAAAATAGAAGCAAAGTATGCGTTAAAATTTTATAAAACTTTACGTTACTATCTGATTAAACGTCGTTTGTGCTTTCAAAATCTCAAAAGCTTATTACTATCCCTCCAAACCCGCAGTTATGCATTTGACTTCGTCACATTTTAGATTGTTTTGATGATACTTTTTTTATTTATTTATTTTGGGTCAGAGATAATAATCCAATTGGATATAATGTATTTTAATGAGAATTTGAGGGTATCAATGGAATTTCGAAAATATGAATCAAATATTACGGGATATGCCATGATTTCCGAGATATTTCCACATATATGATTTCCGAGATATTTCCACATATTCTCCGAGATTTGTTACATTAGAATCTTCTTGTATTCTTAGGATATTCTAGGATATTCTTAGGATATTTTTTGTATAGTTTATACAGTATCCTTTTTGATTTACTTACCGTAGGTATCAATGAGTTATTTTGTATATATACGGTTGTCACATCAATAAAGATTATCACCTTCAATTCAATCGATTCTCCTCTTTTCACATGGTATCAGAGCTTCAAAGCCTTGAAACCGATCAAATCCTTGTTGATATTCGTTTCTTATTCTCCAATTATCCCATGGAAGCAAACACTGGAGTAGGAATGGGATCCATCATCGCTGTTTCACCTTATACTGTCACCTCATCCGATGCGCTAGGAATCAAGATCATCGCCTGCACTTTGAATGGTGAGAATTATCTCACTTGGTCCAGGCTAATGACTAATGCACTTCGAGCAAAGAATAAGCTTGGGTTCATCGATGGCTCAGTACAAAAACCAGCTGAGGGAGATGCCAATGAATTGCAATGGATCATGTGCAATTCGATGGTCGTGGCGTGGATAACCAATACTCTCGATCAAGATTTGCAATCGAATGTCGCATGTATCGAAAATGCGAAGACTCTCTGGGATGACCTCAAAGAGAGGTTTTCGGAAGGTAACGAAGCAAGGATATATGAATTGAAATCTCGTTTATGTCTGATGAGACAGGAAGGTGAAACCGTCGCAAAGTATTATTCCAATCTCAAAGTCTTGTGGGATGAGCTAGAGAATTTTCTCACGGCTCCTACTTGTACTTGTGCGGCGGCAGCATTCGTGACTTCACATCGCGAGAAAGAAAAAGCATATCAATTTCTCATGGGGCTCAACCCGGAGTTCGGTATGGTGCGCTCCAATATCCTGAGTCTTGATACACTTCCTTCTCTTAACAAAATTTATTACATGGTGATTCATGAGGAGCGACAAAAGATTGTGGCTCGTGGACATGAGTCGGGACCAGAGGCAGCAGTTTATTATGTCAAGGAGGGAGCTGGAACAAATCAAACCCGACGCACGATCGGGAGGACGACCTTACTATGATCACTGTGACCGAATGGGCCACACTCGCAGCACATGCTGGAAACTTCACGGAAAGCCCACGGATTGGGAGCCCAGGAGCAAAGGCAAAGGCGGGCCCAGCAGCAAGCAAAAGAAACATGGCCGAGTTATGCAGCGACTGGGCAGAGTAATCTGCAGGCCCGTTCAAATGCAGTCCAGGCCGCCAGCTCTGGTCCGAAGCCCAGCAAAATTTCAGAGCTGTCCACAGCCCAGTTCGAGAAGCTTCTTGACATAGTCGAAAGAGATAATCACTCAGCTGAGCCTCTTGTCGGTAATAAATTAATTTCCATTAATCCAGATGATCAATGGATTATTGACACGGGTGCTTCGCGCCACATGACAGGAAGGGTTGACTTATTTAATTCTAGTCGACTTATTGAGAATTTCAGGGTTCGATTTCCTAATGGCAATTCTATTCTTGCCACTAAGGAAGGAAATATTCATATCGCTGGGGATCTCAATTTATCGAATGTCATACTAGTTCCATCTTTTGAGTGCAATTTAATATCAGTTGCTCAATTATCCACTGATTCTAATTGTCGGGTGATTTTTCATGGTGACATGTGCTTATTACAGGACCTCACCACGAGGAAGACGTTTGGAGTGGGTGAAATGGTCGGGGGGGTCTACTATTTACGCGGCGTGTGTCATCATCGTCAGTCATAGCTTCCGCAGTCACATTTGAAAATAATGAGCTTTGGCACAACCGTTTGGGGCACCCGTCACGTCGTCTTATTTTTAAGGGTATTACATCTAATTCCAGTTGTCATAAGGACTGTGATGTTTGCTATAGGTCAAAGCAAACTCGTTCTCCATTCCAATAAGTCTCAATAAAGCGAGCTATTTATTCCAATTAGTTCATTGTGATTTATGGGGGCCATACAAAATTAAATCACTTTCTGGGGCTTATTACTTCATGACGATTGTTGATGACTATAGTCGAGCTATTTGGATATACCCTTTACGTGATAAAGCCGAGGCCAGATATAACCTAATTGGATTCATCAATCTGGTACAAAATCAGTTTGAAAGATCAGTGAAAATTCTTCGGACTGATAATGGGTCGGAATTTCTCTCCAAAGAAATACAAAATTTCTTCTCACAACGTGGCATCATACATCAGACTTCCTGTTCCTATACTCCACAACAGAATGGGCGAGTAGAAAGGAAACATCGCCACATATTAAACGTGGCACGGGCACTCTTATTTCAGGCAAGTCTTCCAACACGATTTTGGGGAGAATGTGTAACCACTGCTGCATACCTCATCAATATAACGCCATCATCGATTTTATCGGGTAAAACTCCGTTTGAGATGTTATTCAATAAACCACCTGATTATTCTCACCTACGAGTATTTGGTTGTCTTTGCTACGCACATAATAGGTCAAGCGTAACAGACAAATTTGGAGAAAGATCACGTAAGTGTATTTTCGTGGGATGCCCATACGGTAAGAAGGGTTGGCGCTTATATGATTTGAAAACACGAGAAATATTTGTCTCTAGGGATGTGAAATTTTTGAGGACACATTTCCTTTTTCTCAAGAGAGGTTGGACAATAGAATTATTGACAAGAATGACACACCCTTGTTCTTGGATTTTGTGCCCGGTTCAGATTATGGAAGCAAGGGGGAGAATTATGAGCTAAAAAATAAATTCATATCAGTTCAGCCCAATGATGAATCAGGACATGCCCAGCCCGAAGTTAATTCAGCAGTCCAGCCCGTTTCTTCTGATCATCGGCCCGCAGAACTGGAGAATATTCCAGCTCGGCCTGCAGTCCAGCTCCCTTCCTCTGAGGCCCAATTCTCTTCCTCCGAGGCCCGGATCACTTCCTCCGAGGCCCAGCTTCTTCCTTCTGCGGCCCAGCTTCCTTTCTCTGTACACAGTCCACTGATTCAGCCCATGGATTTTGGGCCTCTTTCTCCTACCCATGCTAATAGTACTCCAGCTAATCAGAATATTCAGTTACGAAGATCAGACAGAAATCGACATCCTCCCAGTTGGCACAAGGATTTTCTTTGCCATACAGTTGAAATTCAGCCCCCCCCCCTCTCCAATTCGAGCACACCCACTTCATCGACTTTCTCGGGTAAGTCTTATTCAATTGAGCCATGTCTATCATATTCGAAATTTACTGATTATCATTTTGCATATACTGCGGCATTGGACCATGAGGTTGAACCTCGATCCTACCAAGAAGCAGTACAAGATTCTCGATGGCGTAATGCTATGCAGGCTGAAATACGAGCTTTGGAATCTAACAATACTTGGCGAATAGAACCAGTTCCCGAAGGCAAGAAACCCATTGGTTGCAAATGGGTTTTCAAAATTAAACGTCATGCGGATGGCAGCATTAAACATTTCAAGGCTCGTCTTGTAGCAAAAGGATTCACACAAATAGAGGGTGTGGATTTTCATAAAACTTTTGCACCCGTCGCCAAGCTCGTTACGGTACGTGTTCTGCTTTCTCTCGCAGTAACTAATAATTGGGAAATGCATCAACTAGATGTCCATAATGCATTTCTTCATGGGGAACTTGAAGAGGAAGTATATATGAAGTTACCCCCGGGATTTTCTCATCGACGCCCAGGTTATGCGTGTCGTCTTCAGAAATCTCTTTATGGTCTTCGCCAAGCGTCTCGCAATTGGTTCTCTAAGTTTACGAGTGCCCTACGCAATTATGGTTTCTCTCAGTCTGAAGCCGATCATTCTCTCTTTACACTACAGCGGGATAAGAAATTTCTTGCGGTACTAGTCTATGTGGATGATATGATTGTCGTTGGGAATAGTTCTGAAGACTGTACATCTTTAAGAGATATCTTGATACTCATTTTCGCATTAAAGACCTGGGGTCTTTAAGATACTTTCTCGGGATAGAAGTAACCCGCATGGAGAAGGGCTTATTTCTTAATCAAAGGAAATATGCACTCGACATCATCAATGAGTGCGGCTTACTTGGATCGAAGCCCTCCTACTTTCCTATGGAACAACGTCATGGTCTATCATCGGACTCGGGCTCTCCAATATCAGAACCGACTAGATACCGTCGTCTGATCGGTCGTCTAATTTATTTGACCATAACTCGTCCTGAGTTGTCTTACTCGGTTCACATCCTCTCCCAGTTCATGCAGGACCCACGAAAGGATCACTGGGATGCAGCATTAAGGATCATTCGTTACCTCAAATGCTCACCGGGACAGGGAATATTCTTACGACCTGCTTCCATGGATTTAGTAGCATATTGTGATTCCGATTGGGCTAGCTGTCCAATGACTAGACGATCAGTCACCGGATATTTTATCACACTTGGTGGTAGTCCAGTATCATGGAAAACAAAGAAGCAAACCACAGTCTCCAGATCATCTGCAGAAGCTGAGTACCGAGCTATGGCAGCAACTGTTAGTGAGGTCATATGGTTACATAGTCTTCTATCTTCTTTGGGCGTCACAATACCTGGACCTACACTCTTGTATTGCGATAATCAAGCCGCTCTACATATTGCGGCAAATCCTGTATTCCATGAACGAACCAAGCATATTGAGATCGATTGCCATTTTATCCGGGATCATATACTGTCAGGCATTATTTCTACAGCTTATTTATCGACCCATTCACAGTTGGCAGATTTGTTCACTAAAGCTCTCGGTCGAGATCGCTTTCATTTACTCCTTCGCAAGTTGGGAATTCGGGATCCCCATTCTCCAACTTGAGGGGGAGTATTACGGGATATGCCATGATTTCCGAGATATTTCCACATATATGATTTCCGAGATATTTCCACATATTCTCCGAGATTTGTTACATTAGAATCTTCTTGTATTCTTAGGATATTCTAGGATATTCTTAGGATATTCTTTGTATAGATTATACAGTATCCTTTTTGATTTACTTACCGTAGATATCAATGAGTTATTTTGTATATATACGGTTGTCACATCAATAAAGATTATCACCTTCAATTCAATCGATTCTCCTCTTTTCACATCAAAATGAAAGGAGTGAAGTTATTTTTGCTATTATAATTTCAGTGGACATGAAAATCGCTTTCAATGCGATAATTTGAAATATGGCATGTTTTTCACATACTTCGCGATGAACGTGAAGGCATCGTGCATCTAGTGCTCCAAATAGTCCATCGTCCCCCCTTTCAATCATGTGCAACTCGATCAATGACAGAAGCTAAATACTTTTTTTTTTTTTTGGATCGCATTAATAACGTCCGTGGAGCTGATAAAAGCTATACCGGCGCGAATCACATTACACTACCGACAGATTTGGAAACAAGGATCCGAGGATGTCGATTAAATCAATTAAAGCTACAAACCTAACAGATGATAAGACTATGAGGCTGTACACATATGTTTGATTCAGTGTACATTGAATCTGCCCCCTACTTCCGGCCGAAAGTTAAAGCGACCAAACCGCCCATTTCCTTGGAAAAATCTAACCACGCCCACCATTCCCCCCTAACACTTCAAATCAGCCCAAAGAATCCGCGGGTTATTTACACAAATGCCCTCTTCCCCCTAACTCTCCAATTCCATGTACATTATTACGTAGGACTCTGTGCTCTCATTGATGGAACCCGAACCCAACGGACTTCGCCGGGTACCGATATCCGAACGTATCGATGGGGCTGGTCATACTCTGAGTCAACAAGCCCGGGGTTTGCTGGAACATCCCGACATGTTGATGAGTCCTTAGCCCACTCTGCACCTCCTCATCCAGCGTCGAATTACCAAGTCGCCTCTGCTGCGTTGCGTCCGCAGCGGGAACATAGACATCGTTACTATTGGCATAATTGGCAACCTGAGGTTGGGCCTGGGCCTGGGCCTGGGCCTGGGCCTGTGCATGGGCCTGAGCCTGGTTGAGTTCGGTCCCAGAGCTGAGGCCTGCGAGGGTGGCCCAGTCAAAGGCGCCGGAGCTGAGGCTCTGCAGGTTGGGCTTCTGTTCGTGCGGTTGTTGCTGCTGGTGGTGTTGAACCGCCTTCAGGGAGTTCATGCGCGGGAGGGCAAAGAACCGGTCGTCGATCTCTGGCAGTGACTCGAGCATGTCATCCAAGGACGAGGAGGAGGAGGAGGAGGCGTGGCTGTGTTCTTTGCTCGAGACTGGCCCACCCGTCGAAATGATCACAGGGTTCTGGGAGCTCGAGTTCTTCTTGTATATGCGGCAGAGGACCCAGTCATCCAGCTGATAATCCAACACAAACGAATGATGAGTTTATCAATCATGACGATTAACATCTCAAAGTGAAGACACAAATTAAATGCAAGATAACAAAAATATTTCCAAAACAAATCGAGGGTGAGGGTTGATATATACCTTAGTGCTTCCAGCTCGGCGAGAAGTCTCTAGGAGCCGGTACTCGTGCATGATCCAGTTCGTCTTGGTCCCTTTTGGGGCTTTCCCAATATAGAAGACCAAAGCCTTCTTGATTCCGACTCTCCGGCCTTCGGTGGTGATGACCTTGTCGGTCCCCGTGGCCTTCCAGTAGCCTGACCCGGCGACCCTGTTGGGCCGGGACCCGTTCGGGTACTTCCTGTCCCTCGGGCTGAAGAAATACCACTCCTTCTCCCCGAATATAGCTTTGCCTGCAAGAAGTCATTCAGAAATGAATGATTTCAAAACTTAATTAATTTCTCGTACGAATTCCGGTAAAAACAAAAAAATCCGGGCCTGGTACGTACTGGGCAAATCCCACGGATCGAACTTGTACAAGTCGATGTCTCCGATGATCTGCAGGTTGAAGTGGTGGCCTGCAACCTTCCTACAGAGGTATTGAACCAAGAGCTCCTCGTCGGTCGGGTAGAACCGGAAACCCGGCGGCAGGCTAAGCTGGGTTAGCGGGTCAGTCGCCGGAACACCCATCTCCGTCTTCAACGTTCGATTTCCTGATGGATTCAGGAGCTTCTAGGATGATGTATCCAGAGGGAGAATTCGATGGCTGATCAGCTGAAGAGAAAATTCTCCCAAAATTAAAACTTCTTTTTTTTTTTTCTGAGGACCGATGGGAGAGGCTATTTATATATGCGCCTGTGGGGCGATAAGTACGGTCGTCCTTTTCTGGTGTTGGGCGGGAGGTGGGGCCAGCGAGCCTCAGAGAGGCGCCACGTGGACCCAAGTGTTTGAGACGCCAACCATGGCTGCGAGGCCGACCCGACCCTTATCTCTCTATCTATCTCTCCGCCTGTCTGTCTGTCACTGCCGATAGATAAACTTACCCATGGAATGGTGCATTGAACCGTCACCAGAAAGAACGGAGGGGGTAGTGAGTCACCGGGACACGTGTCCCCCCGGCGAATCTAAACCTTCTAGAACCTGCTACGAGTTAAAAGATTCACAAAGCACCTAAAAAGCATGCAATCATTACTGTCTCGGGCTGCATGGCCACGTCGTGGGATTTACTAAAAGAGAAGGACAATTTCATATTTTTACCCCCCCAAAAAAATAATAGTGACAGCTTTATACAGTACACATATACGGCCTACATATCTAAATCTAAATTATTGGATTGGATTGGATTGGATTAGATTGGATAAATGGAAGTAAATATGTACTCTTTTTTTTTTTAACTAACATACTCCAAAGTGCACAGAAATCACCCTAAAAAAAGAGTAAGAAGGTCCCAATTTAGGATGATCCAAAAAAAAAAGGCCATGTCAGTTCAACAGTGCACCCTAGATCATGAAGATATCTAGCATAACATGCCAGCCAATTTGCATAAACCTCTATCAACCTAAAGAAACATTACGGTGCACTCACATGGAACCTACTATGTATATTTTGAGAACTTCCTAATCCACCTCCGCAATTAATGCACACGCTCAAACACTTCGATTTTCGTCTTTCGACGGGATGTGGTGACAAATTTGACCGTTTGAAATATGGCGGGAATTAATAACCGAAAAGAAAAATCTAGAAGATGAAATTCGGCAGGAAGATAATTAGATAGATGATCGAAATTAGTTATTAAATTACCATTTTGATTAATCCCAAATATTTGTATTCACATCATGCGAGTATATGTATCACCGTGTGCTGCTTTTTTGATATACAACTCGTACTCATGTACACATGACGATAATTACATGCCATGATTTTATGGTAAAGGATTAACACCATAATTACTTGGGGTTGGGAGGGAATGAATGATGAATGAAATGTTTGTGACTTTGTATAATACCCGCGGGGTAAGCGTTTTTCACGCACGGGGAAAAGGCCACGTCGGCGGTGGGGCGTCCGACACAGAGCGACACGTAGTCAGTTAGGCCGTATATATTTTAAATTAAAAAAAAAAGCAAAAAAGAAAAAAGAGAGGGCCGAGGGCGGACGCGTGAAAAGGGACAGAGAGAGAAGAGAGGCCGTGACGTTGTCATATTTTGATGACACGTTTGGGATGAGTCGGCTCAATAGGCCCACATTTTCTCTCTTTTTGTGGCATTTCTTTGATTATTTTATTTTCTATATGTTATTACATTAATTAATTAATTTTGTTTCGGTTTGAGTGCATATAATGTGATTACGGTTTCTTCCACTCCTCAACTTCCCTAATTTCTCCGCCTTTTGCTTGCACCCTCACATCACATTATAAGCATGAAGGGCTCGACAATATGCTTAAAAGAATAAAGGAGAACGAGAAAATTTCGCTAATGACGTTCAGAAACTGTTGTTGTCGATTTCATCGAGCCATTTGCTCTAAAAATGCAACTGTTGTATGTGAAGTATAATACAATACGATATGTATCTGTAAAACTTAATTAGGTAGTATCTATACATGTGTGTACATTTATATGCGGGTGTTATTTTCGAAGAAAACAAAAATGCCAAGTAACCTAACTTGTGTACATTATTATTATTATTATTATTGCTATTATTATTATTATATGGTAGGATTAATCCAGAACAGGATTATTGTCTCCTTGATCCCCTTCAAAGGGATTGTCCTTTCACAGACTTCTTTAGATTCTAACACTTGTCAGATATAAATCATGTATTTTTTATGAATAATATAAAATTACAATGAAGATGTGGTGGCTCTTTGATCTTTCTAGCCAGCTAGGGTTTTGATTTATTCATAATTAATCACTTTAAAATTCAAAAAAGAAACTAAAAATGGTCGTGATGGTGATGATGACGAGTGGGTCAAAGCCACGAAGGGTCTTCAAGGGGACTGGATCGTTCTCCCGCCCCAATGCTGTGTCGTTTTCTGTAATGTCCGTGGGACGTGGAGTGCCTTCCTTTATAAAGTAAGATAAAGACGAAAGAGGACATGGGCAAGAATTTTGTAACGATAAGAATATTATATAGGTCCATACGTAAATACGAAATGTGATATAGTCGATAAATTGCATTATGTAAATGAATTTTATTAACAGCCTGGAGTTGGAAAATCCATTGAGGCTCCTTTACCTATTGATACATAATTGAAAACTGTAATGAGTATTAAGTTGTGTTTAATTACCACTTAATTATATAATCTCACATCCATTTAATCTTTGAGTCAAAGGGAATGTTTGTTTCTATTTAATTAAATAAGTACTTAAAAGTTAAATATATTAAAAAATGAATTAAAGAAATATGAAAAGGCGTGAGAGTCTAAATTACTTAAAAATTAGTTAATGAAATAAGAAAATTTTAAATTAATGAAATAAGTATTTTTATCATCAAAATGGACTGATTTAAATGGTTTGAGTTTTATTCTCCTTAAGTAAAATCTCGAGTTTGAGTATTGTGAATTAAAAAAATTCATGTTGTGAGAGCATTATCTCTTAATGAACTAACACCAGCCAACTCGACTGAATTAATCGAAACTCAATTGTACTTCCAAATATCAATATTAATATCGAAAAAAATAAGTCTTTTTTCACATATTTATTTTCTTTTACTCACAAATTTTTTCTTATTTTTATCAATCCTCTCACTTCCTTCCTTTATCTAATTAAGTACTTAACTTTTAAGCATTTATTTTATCAAATACCATTTAAGTAAAAAAATATATAACTTAATAGAATAAGTCACTTTTTATTTATTCATTCTATTTTCCAATCACAAAATATTTTCTTATCATTATCATTCGTCTTCTTTTTCTATATATTTTTTTAACTAATTAAGTACTTAATTTTTAAATACTTAATTCTTCTAATATCACCTTTCTATATATTTCTTTTTCTAACTAATCAAGTACTTAATTCATTAAATATCACCTTAGCGTGAGCTAATAAACTCATTGCCATCTCGCGAATTATAAAAGAAACATTAGATCGTATTTTTCTTCCTTCATTATTGTTATTATTAGATTTATAAGAGGGGAGTATTTGTTTGGTGGGTCAAAAGGACACGTATAATGATGCGGGCACTTGGACTCCCGACACGTGGGGAGGTTCTGTGGATGGAGTTCTGACACATACTAGATTTTACCATACGTCAAAGTTTCTGTGGATTTAAGAAAAAAAAAATTGTGGGTCAGCCTCACTCTAAAGGTTGCGACTTTTTTTTATGCCACGTGCAGCTAATCTTTCTTTTTGTTGTCGACATCTCATTGGCCATCATCTAAGAAAAAATTTCCACTTTTTATTTCTTTCTTTCATAACTTGCCAAGAGTATTGGATGTGGTGGTGGGCCATTGACTTTGTCGAAAACCCAGCAATTCGGACAAAAAAACTTTTATTCATTATTACATTACACAAAATAATGTAAATAGAGAATCACGAGAGAAAGGGTTGTAGTCGATTGACATACTCTCCTATAAGAATCATAAGATTTCAGACACAATTGTTGTCAAAAAGATTAGATATATCCCTCTATTTTCATTTCTTTATACTAGATTTATTAACATTTTTGGTAATCGAAAAAATAAGATATAGGGAATTGGTAGATGATAAATTCATAAATTTTTTAATGTTCAGCGTATCATTGTTAGGTCGATATAGAGAATTGGCTTTAGTCAATTGATTGAACCCATCCTGTGATCTTAAAAAAATAATAATAAAGGGGGCGCGGGGAAAATTAATCAGGAAAGCTTGTGAACTTGGTTTTGCCCAGAAAAGCTTTGGGGATGGACAGATCTGACTTTTGAAATAATACGAGATACATATATATTTCATTTTTCAATTAGTTAGTTTGGAAAATCTTGCTTTTCTTAAAGATTTATATTATTTGACTAATCTGCTATATTTCTTGTGTATTGGCACACGGGTCTCTTGATTGATAGTGTGCTTCCTTATCTCAATCATTCGGACAAATTGAAATAATATCTCATCGAAGTCTAATTAAGAAAGCTGATTAAGGAAAGAATTTAACGTGTAATAGTTTTCTATTATATATATTATTCTTTATCAACATTATACGTATATTATTCATTAAAAAAAAACATTATACTTACATATTCCTTTCTGTCCAAGAAACATCCCAGCCGCATCCACATCCATTAGCTAACGAAAAGTCGTGTACAGAGTATGAAAGAAGAAGAAAGTAAGAAGTTGAGACTTGAGAATGCGTATGGATTTTGTGTTATAACCGCGAGTTGTCCCCGAGCCAAGACATTCAAATTCGATATAGCAGTGTCAAAACCAGGGCTATGGATAAGTAATGTGGCTGCTGCATGCAATAGTCTTTGAAGTCAGGTCCTCGTAAACAGCCGCCCTTTGGGACAATCCCTGTGACCAGCTAAATTTCAACCAATTGGCGTTCTGAAACTATCGTTGTCGTTAGATTTTTAAGAGGTAAAGCTGCCTCAGTTAATTCTGATCAGAAAAAGTCAAGACGACCCAATGTGCTTACTGCTTAGCCTTCCAAATCGATCGACTTTTAATTTTGAATTGTGATACAATTAGTAAACTATAGTATTAAAGGATCGACGATACTTATAATGCATGGATTCGAGATCCGCCGTAAGCATTTTATGAATAAGCCTTGCCAACGTCCAAGAAATAATTAATTTCAGTTGATTAATAGATCAGGGGGACTATTTCATCATCTCATCGACACCAATCAGAAATCAATGTCTCTTTTTCCTAGGTAAATCTTTTAAGCCATGGAAAGTGTAAACTCAACTCTTTCCTCGTACCTTCTGCCGCAATCAAGGACCCAGCAGTCATAGATTTGGATTAAGTTTTCAGGAGATCACTCGTGCGAGACCATTAATTAATTAATCGATAATGTGCATACTCTAAAACAACGCACCAGAAAATTACGAGCTTGTTTAGGTGCCCTAAGTATTTCTTTAGTAACTTATAAAAAATATATATATATTTCTTTGGCCATCGAACTAGATGTCTTCATCCAACACAGCACGGGGTCGTTTAACATTTGGTTGCTGTTATTTCTTTCATTTGGGCTCGTGTCAATTAAAACTTCTCCTCTATTTAATACTCTTACTCTCAACCCAAACATTTGAGTCCTGAGATGGACTTAATCCAGGTGGAATTACCGGCATTTTTAATACATGCTCTGCATGCACAATTATCTATCAGTTATCAGAACCTCCAGCATTAGCAATGACCAGGCATATTGAGAAATTATTAGATGGACTTAATCCACCATGTCAATAATGAACTAGCCAGCAACTACAAGACATGTGTACTAGTGGGCCAGTAATTATTCGGAAAAAAAAAAAGATTCAGCAAAAATAAAGTGGGCCAGTGAATCGCTGTCGTGGCCCAATTAAGCCCCATGTATTCAGGCTTAACAAGCACCTTCTCGATCTACAAGGCTGTAACAATTCGATAGGTAAGTATCCAAAAACTCAATAAATCACTAATGTAAATTCGAATTTTGACAGTTCATTACAAAGAAAAAATCTCCTAAACGTAGATTTTCTCTATTTACAAAATTCGAATATAAAATTCTTTTTTTTTTGTTTTGTTTTTATGGGTGCGATTTTTATCTTTCAATGGATAAACGGGGCTAATGCCCAAAAGAAATTATATATACGAGTTTAAGGCCTTTGTTTAAGGTAAAGAGATATCAAATCGCCTTTATCAATCCACGCGGTATAGATTCTGCATTAATTATGAATGAATATAGGGGAACTCAATAATTAAGTCCAGACTGTATATAGAAATACTTATATTTAATACACCCATTAGATCAATGTATCAGTTCCTTCGATCTATCCAAAGTTTTTCTCCCTTTATTTTCCGCATGTCACCTCTCATAAACGTTCTTGCAACTGTAGTACGTACTCGACCCAATGAAAAAAAAAAACAAGAAAATGACGATCAATGCATTATTTCTTGGTCACCCCGATCCTAGAAAGTGCCATATAAGCAATAAGCCGGTAACCTACAAGCATAACCGCGAGGGCAAAGACCGCCACCCCCTGTCCGTTGAGCCCAACCTTCTTGATACCAGGAAAGTCCCTGACCAGACACACACTCCCACTGGGCTCACACGGGTACGTGTCTCCAAGCCCATATTGCGAGCGCAATAGCAACTTATAAGTATAGTAACTCACTGAGACGTGCTTGATCCACCCTATGAAGGGCGGGACGTGCTGGACGTAGAACCCACCCGCAAGGAGGAACAAGAGCATTATGACTGACCCGAGGATCGTGGCGGACTTCTGGTCCATGACCACTGCCCCCAAGGCGAGGCCGAGGCCCTGAGACACCAGCACGCTGTACAGGAGGGGGAACAATGTCGACAGGAAATTCCCCGCATTGGGCTTGAGCCCAGCCATCCAGTATGTTATGATGACGAAGGCAGTTGGGAGGGCAAGCTCCAACGGCAAATCCCCAACAGTCCGTGACATGAAATAGGATGAGAGCCGGTACATGCCCGACGACCGTTCCTTCTCGAGCATCACTCGCTCTTGAGGGAAGGTGAAGATGGCTTGAAATAGAGGGTAGAAACCCCAGAATCCCGAACAGAAGAAAAGAAGCCCTATCTGTATGCAATATGAAGAGCATGAAAAGGTTATGTAAGCTGCTATTTCATCGAAGGAAAACAATTGTTTCTGGGCCTAGTCATAGCAACATATAGAAATTCAATCAAAAATTTATTGGTAGACTGTGTAGACATACCTTATCTTGTAAATTAGCGTCATCTGATTGCCACCACAGGAGTCCACAGATTAGAGCCACCACTAGAACCTGCCCAATTTTGAGACCGGAAAATGAATCGTGCTTCCTCTCCTTAATTCCTCTCTTGAGCAAGACACTGAATTGCTCCCTCCAAGTCGTAGGCCAACGTGCGAATTGCTTATCATTATGCCCTTCCTTGAGGTAACTGCCCTTAAAATTCTCGTCAACTGCATTGATTTCTGCCTTCAGCCTGCCTTCGGTATGAAACTTGTAAGCAGACACTAAATCCTTCTTAACCTTTGTTTGATCCTCGCCGGAGTTGTCCTCAGACATGCCTGTCAAATGGTTGTATATATCCAATTTATGTAGCTAGAAATAAATGCATATGACGAACATTGATTGTATAGTTCTTTTCCTGGCCCTTTGCCTCGTGTCCTACCAAAAAAGTTCTTTTTTTTTTTAGTGTAATTTATGAGAGGGGTACCTACCATTTGCAAGATCTAGTAGAAAGTCCGATGGATTCATAGCCACCGAAGGCGAGTACCCGACGTTAGAGAAATACTCCATGACACGGGCCCCCTCCCCAAAATAGAGAGGATTCCCTTCCGACAGTAGAAGCACCTTGTGGAACATATAAAAGAGTCGGCTTGATGGCTGGTGAATGGTCATGACAACTGTCCTCCCGCCATTTGCAAGCTCCCACAAGGTTGACACGATCCTCTGAGCCGTCGTCGAGTCAAGCCCTGAGGTCGGCTCGTCTAGGAAGAGCAGGCTAGGGTTTATGAGCATCTCCTGTCCGATACTGACCCGTTTCCTCTCTCCCCCCGAGACTCCCCTAACCAACGAATCCCCAATGATGCTGTCCTTGCAACTGGTAAGCCCGAGTTGGGCTATGACTGCCTGCGCATGCATTCTCTTGTCTTCCTTGGTAAAGGTATTTGGCAGCCTTAGCAAGGCCGTGAAGACTAGGGTTTCAGTCACGGTCAGGTGGGGGTAGAGCACATCGTCCTGGGTTACAAATCCCGTATTTCGCTTCATCGCATTAGAGAAGGGATGCCCATTGTAGGTTATGGACCCATCGACCCGCCCATTAAGTCGACCCCCAAGAGCCGTCAATAAGGTGGTCTTCCCACTCCCTGATGGGCCTAGCATGGCCAGCATCTCACCAGGCTTGACCATGCCTGTCACATTCTTCAGGATCAACTTCTCCTTGGGATTCTTCTTCTTATGTAGCGATAGACTCGATAATAAACTTTCGGGGTTGAGCTTGATTTTGTAGACAACATCTTCAAACTGAAACAGGAAACTTCGATTCAATTTATTGACCGGCAGCTCAGTTATTTACTGCCGATATGTAGATACCAACTAAACTTATCGATCATTGATTTGTTACTCAGTAGTGTCTAAGGATACTCCAAACTTATAAAGTGGATAGCTTATTCCAACTATACCAAATACTGCACAGAGAGAACCCAGTTTTCGCCGATGGTATGTGATATAACAATACTCATTCTTATACTTTTAGAAAAGAAAAGAAACCTAAAATAGTGCACACGGATCATCAGACAACGTGTATTGATCAACAATAGTAAACATTGATAATTAGACAACTGTATTGACATGCATTCATGATACCCCAACGGTGAAAACTACCCTCACCTTCAAAATGACGGGACGGTTTGCCTTCTTGAAGATGGCGGTGGCATCTGCACTCATGATGGGGCTCACGTTGGTGTCCACCGTTTGAGCCTCAAGGTCCGCCATCTCCTGTTCCATGACTTTGTAAATACTTTCACCCCTAAGGGAGGCGACCAAATTTACAAGAGAAGGATGGATCACTATATCACGTGCGGAGAAGATCAATGATATCGATCTATCTCCGAAACAGAGTGCCACAACGCAATGAAAGGGCACTAGTCGAACAAGGAGGTCAGCTCGACCACCTTGATTCAACTATAGATAATGACTACGTGATGAGAGGGTTTTGAGTGATCGATCGAATCAGAAGAGAGATAGAGCCATCCCGGCACCGACTTGACAAAATTCTCTTCTCTGAGGTTTTTCTTTTTAAATTTTTTTTATGATGATATTGTAATTCCCGCAAATGTAGTTTTTTCGTTCTCTCTCCCGTTTATGACTCATTCTGTTGAACCTCCTTCTTTATAGGAATAGGACCTTTTTTTTTTTGTGGGAATAGGAAAACTTTTGGGTCATACACATATATATGGCCTGTGGATATATATGTCTTTACTTGATGGGCCTGCTAGAGATATTATTTCGTCGTCGTCATCAATATACACATACATGTATATATTAGATAATTATTTTCTATGTTTACAGGCGATATCTCGGCATTTTCCTAGAAGCAGATATCGGCTGATGATCTAATTGTGTTATTCTCAAAAAAATAACACAATTTGAGTTGGTTGTGGAAGAAAAATTTTGAAAAACTGGGACTAAACAGATCAAGCATATCTGACAATGACATGGCGCGGAAGAGAGCCCGTCGATTCGATTAAGTTCTAACTTGGATTGGGTCGGTATTTATGATAATTTAATTAGTTTGGCCAGACTAAAAGAAAATTTAATGTTTCAAGTGGTTGGTCCGCACCACTTAAAATTTCCGTTGTATTGAAGCAATGCAACATAGCTAGCTAGTGGGGATGTCCTTGCAAAACGAACCTAACGATCAAGGACAGGTTCCAAATTTTTAATACTTTCACAAACATTCCAAAGGTTACTCTCTCCTTTTTTGCATGTGTCGGTCGTTGGTTGAATTTTACATAATCACATGACTGTAATATATATTCACTAAATATTTTCTCTTACCCGCATCCCGGCCATTGAGTCCTCACTCGGTCTAGAGATTTAATCCGGAACAGTTTAACTAATATTTGGTAATAGGTGACTAGGTGTGCACATGGTGTTTAGAGATAATTTTATTATTTACCAAATCAGAATAAGATCAATCAGATCACACACACATATATATATATATATATTATTTTAGATATTTCATTGTGGTTGAGATTTCTATTCCGAGAAGATCTTTTTAGAGATTTAGCTTTTAATTTTCTAATTTGTTCTTGTTTTGTGAATTTGTTATATGTATATCAATTTTATTAGTTTTTTCTCGCCATATCATTGTAATATAGAACCATTTAAATTTTCTTTTTCTTCTTTGTCATTTTGGCCTACGGATGACTACATTAGTTCTGTTTATATCTTGACTCCCTTTCTCTATAAACTTGTAAACGATTATATTTGACAGCATGGATTTTTTTAAAATTTTTAATTTAAATTGGTATTTATGGCCTATTTTGACATATATATATATATATATATATATATTCTTGACAGTCTATGCATATCAGATCCTTGTTCTTCTTGGATTCCATGGTTGTCCCCTACGTATAGATCTCTGGGTAGAATGGTATCAAAGCCAAGACTAGGTGGGGATAGGATGTATATCTCTTCTAGGTTACTTAGATCCATGCAGATCTCGTAGTTCATGTCATCTAGGACCGCCTTCATATATATATATATATGTTATTTACTTGCAAAGACGTCGCGCCATTTTAATTTTTTGGTAATTAGCAGTTGTTCCTTTTTCTATATTTGTTGTTTATATTTATAATATTTTTTTGTAATGCATTATCAAAAAAAAAGAAAAAAAATAAAATGGATCCTAAAGGTTAAAGTTGAAAGTTGAATTATTGCAGATGAGGTCTCTGATTCAACCATATATTGGCTTGTTTGGTTTCATAGTAGGATTTTAAAATCAGATTTTGATTTTGAAAAAGAGTAGTATAAATAGAGTCCACCATTATTTTGTTTTGTTGTGGAAGAAAGTGGTATAAATGGGGCCCACTCTTTGACTTTGTATGAGTTATTTTGTTTTGTAGTGGATAGAGTTAAATTAGAATTATGATTCTAAAATAACACTTGCAAACCAAACACTACATAAGTGTAGAATAGGCTCGGATTCGAGAGTTTCTTTTTGGTTTGACTCTTGGCTATCTATCGGACCATTGAATAAACTTTGTGATAGAGGATTCAAGTGTTTCCCAACGGTAGGAGAGCAAGCTGAAGTCAGTTCTGTATTAGTTGATGGCGAATGGAATTAGACTAGAAGCTCTGATCCTCGAGCTGTCTTTATTCATGCCATTGCTGCAGAGAAGTGGAGTTTGGAGCAAATGATGCTGTTGTCTGGACTCTTCACAAGTCAGGGCTGTATACTGCTACTTCCAGTTTCTGGAATTGTCTTAGACCAAGGGCAGAAAGTTGAATGGATAGGAGCTGTGTTTGGTTTGAGGGGCACACTCCCCGGTCATCCTTCATTAGTTGGTTATGCGTGCTTGATAGATTAAGCACAAAAAATAGGTTGGTTAAATAGAAAGTTGAGGTTTTGGTCCCAGAATCTAAATATTGCAGTGGATGATTAAAGACTCGTGATCATTTATTTTTTGCTTGCCTTATTACCCAAGCAATTTGGAGGAGTCTGTTAGCCAGGATTGGAATACAGAGAGCTCAGATGGATTGGGATTTGGTGCTGCAATGGATATCTTCTCTCAAAGGCAAGAAGATAGACATTGTTTTTCTGTTGTGGACTCATTTCATATATTGGATACGGCGTGAGCGTAATGCAAGATTTTATACGAGGAAGGCTTTGTTTGTTGCAACACTTGTTTGCTGATGTGAGAGCAAGAATATTGACTCTTCCCAGAGTTTCTTTAAGGCTTATGCGTTGTATTGGCAAGTTGTTTAGACCTTTGTATGCACTGGGGGCTTTAGTTGTGTATACGCTGTCTGTTTGCCTAATGTTAAGCATCCTGGGTGAGCGATGTTAGGCTTCCTGGTATATGATGCACATATTTTGGTGATTAATGAAATTTTATCATTTACCCAAAAAAAAAAAAGAGGTTAAAGTTGAAACACAATGTGTAGAAAATAGATCCCTCCCTGTCCATTTGACATCATCATCTAACATGTTGCCTAATGTGTTCAATGGGACAAGAGATGAGATAGGAAGACAGGACAGAAAATTTGCATCTAGCGAATTATGTCTATCACGTTTATATTTTGACTCCCCTTTTCTCGTATATAATTAAAAATTTTCGCATGGAAACTTGTAGACTATATAATGTTTGACAGCTTGGATTTTTTTTTCCCATTTTTATGGGAACATCTTCTCAAAACTGATATCGAAATAAATGACCTGTCTAAAAAAACCTATTTGTATTATTGAAGATTTTTATTGCGTAACAGAAAACGAAAGGCTTTTTCATTTATTTGTTTGGACGCGTAACTCATCCTTCATGGTTTAATCTCTCCACCATTGTTTAATCTATACTACTATAAAAGGGAGAAGTCAAGTTTTTGTCTAACTTTAACTTTCCACATATATCCTTCCTAAAATTTGATCAAAAAATTTTAATAGTTGGATTAAAGGATTATAAAATAAATTAATTACCCATAATAATTAACTACCCCATTTTTTCTCTCATTTTGCCTCCTCTCTATCTCTCCCCTCCCTCCTTTTTTCTCTATGAAGGGAGTTGCATTTCTGCTCCATGCAAAAAAAAAAAATCCATTATATTATTCAATTCGCGGTACATGATTTTTTTTTATTATAGTATATTGCATTATTCAATGAATTTGTGTTTACACTAATTTTTCGTACTTCGCGACAAGGGTAAATGTGGGCTTGAATGCGAGTTGAACCAAATAAAGCCCAAGAGACCTATCAAGAGAAGCCCACAAGTGCAGTGCCAAACAAGACCTAGCCCGAACCCCTGGCAAAACTCATATTGGACGGCCATGCGGGGTAGGTTTCACTAATGGTGACTACAAGTTGTTTCCAAGCTAAGGTAATATTCTACCATTGGGTGAAGATTTCTATTTCCTCATTTGTAGAAGGCTCCATGAAGGAAGATGGACGTGCTGCCCAAGGAAGAGATGGATGTGCGGCTCGTTTTAGTTTTATTTAGTTTCCTTGCTTTAGTTTACTTAATTAGAACTAAGTGGAAAATACTTCCCACATAGTTCTAGAGCTAGCCAGTTACTTAATTTACTCGATTATTTCCCGTTTTTATGTCTTGGGCGACACTCATGTATCTAGCTTATTTAAGTCAAGCTCGTTTATTGTATTCCCCCTCCCCTCAGCACATCAATCAAACTCGCACTTATCTTTTCTATCTTTACTTTCATCGCACTGCACTTTCACTATCTATTTTTCCCGCACCTTTACATACCATGCACTAAACCGCTTTTTGGAGCAACCCTATCGACCTTACGGGGTCACCCAATTACCATCCATCGGTCGCTGCTAATTTTGGCTTCCGGGTCGAATAAGTCGCCGAGTTAAGATTCCAGCCTTTAGCTTATTTCTCTCGGCTATTCGTAGCCGAAACCCGCGAGCTCACGAGTCTCCTTGGACCGTGACTTGCCAGCTACGAGATCGGCTTGTAGGCCGTCTCCTTTCAAGAGTCGGGCTACACAATCATGTGCATGTTGAGAGAATCAAAACAGCATTTCCCTCGTGGTTGCGACGTCGTCTATATCTCATCTAACCATCACGCACTCCAACTTACTCATCCATGAAGAAATCCAGCTACCGGCTAGTCCTTTGGACCTCAGGGATTGAGACGCTACGCACTAAATCAGTGAGAATAGTTAGTGATTCTGCCACCTCACGACCTTAGAATTGCACTCTGACACGCCTGGCAATCTAACCGCCACTCACGTGTGCCGGAGAGTTCCCACAGAACATTTCGAGGGGAATAATTTTCATCTTAAAAAAGACTATTGTGATACTAAAAATTGCACAAAAACCGTTGTAGCGCGGACATCGATCTAGTCTCATAAAAAATGAAAAGCTCCTCTTTCTCAACCTAATAGGTTGACATCATGGTTAAAAGAAGTGTTTTATTTTTTTTCCTGGTGAAGTCTCAAACTTAAATCATACTAATGCAGATCTAAGACCGAACTAAATTGTTCCGTGAGCTTACATGTTATGTACGTGGACTATGGCAATTAGTTGTGCCAAATCTGAAATGGGTATGCCTGCTCTGCTGTAGTCTGTAGACCAATACAAATGGACTTTACGGCCCAAATTCGGCTCATTTGAAAACAAATGAAGCCCGTGAAGAATGGCCCTTTAACATTCTCTCCACCGCGTCCATTATAACTAGAAACAATTTAAAAAGTTTGAGTTATTCTAAAAAACAACTATGAGATCATAACGATCCATATCAAGAATCAAAACCACTAAAAGAACGTCGTGGACAGGGTAAGACGGAGGTCGTGCATAGATTAATCTCAATCTATAAGGAGAGAATGACGTATCGAGCTTGCACGAACTCACAAGGAGCTAACAGCACATCAAAAATCTAGAGAAACCTCTTGGAACCTTTATCTGTGTTGGTGGTTGCACCTAAATTTGCATCCTTATTACTTGCATGCAGCATTAAAAAGTCACACCCAGAATGGAACAAATTCACAATATCGAATACTAAATTGATTTAACGATGGTAAGAATGTGGAACTAATAGGATAACGATAATAAAGATCGCATTAGATGGCACGGAATAATCTTTCCCGAAAAGAGCATACAAGATTCCTAAAATTTTCATCACGAGATCGAGTTTACTGTTTTCAAGACGCAGCAGCCTCTTATTTTATTTTATTTTATTTCCTTTTTTGGGTTTATATGTTCCATCTAATTAGAAGATGGGTGTTTGGTCATAATCATCCTTGGACAGGATGTCATAATATTTCCAGCTAAGGCAAGGTGGATGCGCAAGTCATGTTACTATAGTGGTGGGTCATGACTTCTTCTCTCAACCTTCCTAACATATAAATAAAATCATCAATTTTAAGTATTTTCAGCAGTTAATTTTGCAGATTGTTGGAGATATATATTGTTGTTACTAGAAAATAACATATCCAATATTAGGTCGATTTAGATTGTGGATATTTCGATTTATTTCATATTACTTAATCTGTATACTGTTAAGGTGATCATTGTAATTCTTGAGTTGTTCAATTTAGTGATTCATATTTTCTTTTCCCGTGGTTGTGATTACAGGTCGCCAGGTAGTCTTATTTCCTTCCTCTCTTCTTCAATATATGAAATTTAATATAGATTTTATTAAAAGAAACTAACAAATATCCTGAATTTTCTGGTAAAGATAATGCTCGATGTCTCAATTATGGAAAGATTATTCTTGGCTGAATTGAAGAGATGAGGAGATGGACATAATTAGGTGTTGAAGATGGATAGATTAGATAGAATAATGATGATTGAAGCCCCTCAAAAACAAGAAGTGGGTAGCCCCTCACTAATTGTCATTTCTGATAACTCTATCCCAACCTACATTAGTCATTCTCAAGACTTATCCCAGATAGCTCGGATTCCTAATCGGATATACAATTAGTGAGCCAACCCTACATACAAGATATTCTCAACGTATTAACCGACACCGATCCGTCTTCAATAGCATCGGCAATACTCGGTCATGGAAAGTAATCGAGCCGTTCCATTAATTAAAATTCTAACCAAATATGGTGACAAGGATCCACGCACGAGATGTCTGCTCGTTGCGGTTACAAAGTTTATAATAGTCAATGGGGCCATCTTCTTCCTATTCTTCACCGTTCTCTTTTATTCCTTGCCCGACTTCTCACTCTATCATCCCTTTTTACAATTACAAGACTGTACAGACACTGAAGAAGAAGAAGAAGAAGAAGAGAGAGAGAGAGAGAGAGAGAGATGGTTGTGTTCATGGGTTTGGTTTGGTTTGGTTTGGTTTCACTTGAACAGACAGCAACGTTAAAAGGGAAGGAGAGGAGACAGGACAATAGATAGGAAATGTTGAAGTCACTTCTTAACCAAGCAAATTCTTCAGTCCCTCCATTTCTAGGCTGCTTTTACCCTTTACATCAAAACAGAGCAGCTTCCTTCCCCTTACCTCCTCCTTCTTCTTCTTCACCTTACCTTAGATTTATTTAACATTCAATCAATCCCGACACTGTAAGGAGAGATGTCGGCGGCATTTTCTTGGGACCCACCCCCACATTCCAAACAAACCAGCCACAGCCCTCCCCTCCTTCCCTCTGAGCTCGCTCTCCGCTCAGCTGTCTCTCGTTTCCCTCAGTAGAGGTGCTTCAGATTATGCCCCTTTGAATCTCTTTACACTCTCCCTCTCTCTTATCTCATCTCTCGCTATGGACTCTGTAACTCGTCTTGACTATGCCCTGTTCCAGCTCACTCCCACAAGAACCAGGTACTCCGCATTCAATGCTGCCGGTTTTGACGCATGTTTCGTGCTCATGAACCCATTCAAGAGCTTTATCGAGTCATTAAAACGTGTATTAGGATAGGCTTGTCAGCGAAAGTTTGGTTCTTTCCGTGTTTGTTTGACTCTGTTGTGCTTGCTAAACTCTTGGGTTGGGCTTGGTGGATCGAATTCAAGGTGTGATCTTGTGATATTTTCGGGAAAGGCGAATGAGAAGCTGGCGTCGGGTCTGTTGGAACCTTTCCTGTCGCATCTTAAGTGTGCCAAAGATCAGATTTCTAAAGGAGGATACTCCATCACTCTGAGATCGGATGCTCCCTGGTTCACAAAAGCCACTCTGGAAAGGTAACTAACTTGACATCATCCAACAAGTGTTTTTGCAACTTTTTTTTAGTGAGGCAGCATCATCATTTCTGAGAATAGCATTCAAAATGATGTAACTTGGAAGCCAATACTATTCAGTTTCAGATATAATTTCTTGAAATCTTATCATATAGAAGAAGGAACTGCGCATCGCAATGCTCGTAATTATTCCCGATCATAAGTTTTCCAGTTCATTTGAAGAGAGAAATGGATGTAGGAATGAAGAAACACTAATCTGTCTACTTTGCATAGATTCGTGAGATTTGTCAGCACGCCCGAAGTTCTTGAGAGATTCGTCACACTAGAGAGGGAGATTGCACAAATAGAGAAATCCATCCAATCAAATGAACTACCCAACAATGATGCAGCGGCTGATCCAGAAGGTATATATGGTGATGATTATTTGAATCCGCACAGATTGATTCTTCCGTTCATTGTAGACTGAATTAAATGCTTTAACTGGTCATAAATGTGCTTAATGTGTCTGAATTCGCATTCTAGACCACCACGGCTCTGAAATCCTGTTATTGGTTAATTGGTTTGGAACAGGAAAGTCGATGCTTGGTGAAGGAAGCTCTAAAAAGTCGAGTACGTTCTCGTTTCCTAAGGTATGCTGTTTTTTCACTTTGAAAAAAAGCATGAGGTTCTGCGGGTGTTTGATAGCATTTGAGTTAATGTTTGACAACTCTGCTGTGATTCGTACAGGATGGATCAGCAGATTCGGACAATGTCTTGGAAGAAAATTCCAAGTAACAAATCTTCCCTGAATTGTTCGGTCACTTGAAAATTTGTGCTATCAGTAACATTCTAATCTTGGCAACTTTTGGGCTAAAATGTGCGCAGGGTTCGTCTTCAACGTGTCCTGGAGACTCGAAGAGCAGTGCTCCATAAGGAGCAGGCAATGGCTTATGCCCGTGCCCTAGTTGCTGGTTTCGAACTGGACTATATAGATGACCTTATATCCTTTGCTGATGCCTTTGGGGCATATCGTCTGAGGTATATTAGAATATGATTTCACCTGGTAAATGAATTGCGGGGAATCTTAACTCCGTGATCTTTTTCTTCTTATTTTTTCTTTTAGGGAAGCGTGCGTGAATTTCATTAATCTATGCCAAGAGAAGAGCGAGGATCGGCTTTGGATCGATGAAATAGCGGCAATGAAGGCATTCTCTAGGCCTGACTTGCCATACCTTGGAACCTCCGGAATTATTCTTGCCGGTGAGGATAATGATCGTGGTAGTCAGATGATGAATCTTCAGGATGGCGGGCCCTCACTTGGGCAACGTAATGGCTCAATGGATACGTCGATTACTGACTCAACTATGAGTCATGGAAGTTTCGATGCTAGTCAGGGTATGCTTAGATGTCCCTTCTCCACTTCCAAATGCACCTTATGCCTTGTATTTTACTCAGACAAAGGCAATAGTTCTTACTAGCTTCGCAAGCGGGCCATTAATGTCCAAATGGATACAAAATCTCATTAATTGTAGGAAGAACGACTTTTATAAAACTTCACGAACCATGTTATCTGCAGATAGTCATAAAAAAGCAGAGAAATATTGGTTCTCGAGGATGAGTTTCGCAAACTAATTGATGTATTGATTTCCCATGCAGTTCCAACTGTACCAACAGATGGGAGGGCTCAAATGCCTTTTACATGGCCTAATCATCTTCCACAGTACATGAACAATTTCCAAGGTCCGATCTTCCCGCAAGTTCCCCCTTATCAACAGGGTTACCCTTTCCCGGGTGTGCAGGTTCCGTCCTCCCACTATCTGAGATGGCCTCCAAATTTAGACTCCGATGCTCAAAGTTATAAGTCGTCTTCAAGGAGCAAAAAGAAACATTCGCACGAAAAGTTCTCAAAAACTTTGGAAGAAGAGGAGGAAGAGGAAGAGGAGGGATCATCCACCGAGGCAAGTGACTCAAGCAGATTGAACAGGAATGTACAGAATGGGAAAAAACATGGGAAAAAGTCTTCGAGGAAGGTCGTTATTCGGAACATAAACTACATTGCCTCGGAGAGAGATGTAGGAGAAAAGATCGGTTCTTCTGAAGGAAGCTCATCTGATGATGACGATTTTAAGCATCAGGTGGAGAAGGCCGTGGAATCATTGCATAGCAGACGAAAAAGCTCATCATCTTCAAATCACCAAAAGAAACGAGAGAGTAAACATCACAGACATGAGGGTGAAATGGCTGGCGAGGATAATAAGACTGGCCGTGCAAATAATTCTGAAGCAGAGATAAAGAGTAGCCCCTGGGATGCTTTTCAGAGCCTGCTGATGAGAGATGAAGAGCCTGCAAAGTTTCAAGAGGAAAAACTTGTGCAGGAGAAGTCCAAAGGGGGAAGCTTGTTTGCTCATGAAGTCGAGTCTGGAATTCTGAAACCACCGGCTGTTTCTGATGATTCCTTCATCATTAGAGAGAATGATGTTGGTGCTGTTGGATCAGCTGAAGTGGAGGAGTTAGGAGCCAGTCAAAGTGACCGTCCAATTGTGAAGAAAAGGGGCAGCGAGCTCGAGGATTCATTATTTGTGAACAGAGTTGAAGGGTCAGGAACTTTTTATAGTCCTTCGTCAGATTTTGCTGCTGTAGCTTCTTCGACAGTCAAGGTCCAAAGGGAGGGAGATTGGTTCATCCGCAGTCAAGCAAATGACTCGGCAAATAGGGGAGAGAGTTTTGACCTCAGACCGGTATTTGCCGACTCGTCATTTGGTGGAGGCATTTCGCAAGTTGATATGAAGAGGGATAAGTTTCTAGCTGATGACTCTTTCATGATCAAAGGTCGGGCAGCATCTGGTGATCAGGAATCAGGTTCCCGCCTGATGGCAGATATAAGCATCGTTCCAGAGATTGTCGAAACGAAAAATACCCAGAAGGAATCACATGAAAGGAACTTTGAGCCAGATGATCTTTACATGATGCTGGATCGAAACGTTGACATGGAGTCTGCTGGGGCAACATGGACCCCAGAAATGGTTTATGAGAACAACGTTCCTTTGAATGATGTCAGCAGAAGGCAATCTGATGTTGAAACTGTAGATGGCGATGAGACTAAGTTGCCTCCGAACGGTATGAGGGAAAAAAGTGGTAAGATCTCAACCAAAGAAGGGAAGTCTAAGCCTGTGAATGCTTTTCTCGGGAGAAACAGGCTTGACATGACGTCGAGGACCAAGAAACCAACTTCAGGAAGTCGAGTTCCTGCTCCAAAGAACAAAGCTGAGAAGGTATCTTGCTAAACTAGTTTCCTTTTGTTCCCTTATCTATATTGGATAATTATGAATATCGTTTCAAATTCTCCATGTCCTTCATTGTCACCTTGACACAGGATGAAGAGAATAGGAGGAGAAAGGAGGAGTTGCTGATTCAGCGGCAGAAAAGAATTGCCGAGAGAAGCGCAAATAATGGACGTAAGCCCGTAGCACCGAAGAAGAGCTCAAGTGAGAACAAACTGTCGAAAACTTCCACAGAGCATATAAGGCCGACAAAACTGTCACCAAGTCAGGAGGCTCAGAAGCCGCCTAAACCAGTCCTCAGGAACTCCACCATTGAACGTCTCTCAGCTGCAAGGAACACCAAAAAGGTCTCCTCGACGGACTTGAAATCAGCTGAGCCCATTAGAGCAACATCAAAGGCAAGTAAGACTTCAACTGACGATGATAAGAAGCTAAGTTCAAAGAAAACTGAACCTCCAAAGAAGAAAGTTGGGCCTCAAAGTACAGGTGGTGCAAGTCAGTCTAAGCCCGAAGTGCAAGCAAAGAATAAAAGCTTGGAAGCTGTGGATGTCTCAGTAACTCATCCTGCTCCTCCCTCCGAGGAGGACTTCAAGGATATTAAAGTGTTAGAGAGCACTCCGATCGAAGATAATGGAGGAACAACTGAGCAGGTTGCTCCGAAAGACACTTTGGATAATGGAAGCAGCAATGTGAATGTACCAGAAACCAATTCAACCCTGCCCGTTGTTCATAAAAAGGCAAAATCGGTTCAGTTTAAAACTGATCCAGAGGTCACATTTATGCCATCCCCAATGCCCGATGTTCAGAGTGAGTATGTTCAAGAAGTGACTTTGCACTCGGTGCCATCTCCGGAAAATTTGTCTTTGGAATATTCCGCCACTTGCGGTGAAGGAGCTACTGAAGCTGCCATCCCACAAATTTCTGGGACCGAAATAGAAGTCTCAACTCCTCCGCCCAGCGACGAGATGACCCTAGAAGAACCAGTTCACTCGAGGAAGAAATGGAACAGTGAAGAGAAGTCCCCCAAGACCACCAAAGGTTTCAGGAAGCTGCTTTCATTCGGACGGAAAAGCTTGATTTCCTTGAAAACTTGAATGGTGTGGTCCGTCTTTCCCAGGTTGATTGCATGATCATTTTGGTATTTCATGACGAAGACTGTGTTGTTGAATTGTAGATAGTTTCTCATACGGCATATTAATAAGGCTTTCAGGTTTTGCTGCCATACGAAGGTTTCTTGCTATAATTTAATGTGTTCTGAGATGACAGTAGAGGATGCGAGGAAATTCTTAGCAGTGATATATGTGGAAAAAAAAAAATTCTTTGAGATTGTTTGCAATATTAATGAAGGATCCCGCTTGTGCTCGTTGCAATGATATATTGTTGTGGTCCAGTAAGATAAATTGTCAACCTCGTCTTCTGGCCGACAAAGACCGATAAAATTTTGGCGCAAATCCTCCAAACAACGATAAAATTTACAAAGTCTCGAGACTGATTCGAGCCGCATCAAACAGAGATCTAGCTATCAGTAAATGAGGATTAATTACCCTTTGCAAGAACGATCATCCCATAAGTGTTATTATGCAATCTAGAACCCAGCTGTTTGATACCGGAGGACCCACAATGGGAACTTCAACCCAACTCCCTCAGGCCGTTGGATGAACAAATTTTAGCTCATCCAACGGTCTCCCGCCCCTCCTGAACCGTTCCCGAGTGAGACTGCAGAATGTCGGGACCCGCAGTATACGCTGAAGATGGGAGCGTTGAACCGGCAGATCGGGATCAAATGCAGCAGGTTCTTCGGCTGGGTCCCATTGGAACCCTTGCTCCGACGGCCGTTAGATCTGTTGGATGAAGAGACATTCCCCGTCTGTCACGTTTCCTCCTTTAAGCATCGCTTGCTGTATCTAGTTTAATGTCACATTGCTTCACCGACAATCAATCCAACCACTGTCACAGAGTCACCTCCACCTCTAAATTTCCAGCTTTCTGACGTATAATATAATACCCAAAAAATATATAAACATACAAATATATGACCAAGAACATGACAAGTGCTTCTGAACTGGAATACTCCGTTAATTCTCATTAAAAAAAAAAAAAGAAAGAAGGAAAGTGATAAAAAGTTCAACCTTTCACTGTTGGTTCAGTCTTTTAATGAGTTCCTCTCATGATTATATATCAGCGCAGTTGGTTTAAAATTTTTTTAAATTTTTTTTTAAAGCAAATGAAATTAAATATAATTCAATGATTATATATTATCATTATTTAGTTTTGTGTCAGATAAGACATCTGACAGTAATTTCTTGTTTAAGGAAAAGGCTTCATATGGAAGGTAAGAAGCCGTTTTCAGCAAAGGTTGTTGTGTCCTTTTCTTGGATTTTCCACCTCCCGTTTTATTAATTCATTTCTCTATTGTTTGTTGAGATTGGCATTCTATTCTTGAGGGAATTTGTATCTTCTTCCTCACTTGCCTGTCTGCTCTAACATTTATAGAGGACCGGCCTAACTAGAGCCAGAGGAAGGTAGATCTGAGCAGAAGGGTCGCTTTTGTCGGTGGAGCTTCAGATTCGTTCCATAGCCATGGCTTCAAAGCTTCTGTTGATCACAGTCTTTGTCTTTGACCTCATTGCTTTTGGATTGGCTGTTGCTGCTGAGCAGAGGAGGAGCACTGTAAGTCATTGTGAATTCCCTCTTTTCTGCTTTGACTTCGATTCAAAATCCGGATCTGTTGGGTAGAAGCGCTTGATTTCCAGAATTCTCCACCAAAATTTCACCGTTCCATTAGCTGGTCGAGGATGTTGGACTAATCACCCCAGCTTGGCATTTTAGAACATCGAAGTAAAAGGGTCATCGGTTTATTTCAAGAAACATGGTCGCCTAGAATTGTGTCTCATCCATTTTCCGGTGAATCACAGGACAAAGAAAACCGAGTAGGGTCTTATATCCAACTCGATCTAGCTTTTAGCGTGATTGCCGACCCATCTGGTAGCTTAAACCAATACATTATACACTTTATGTAATGAATCCCAGAACTGCACTCTTTTCTTAATTAGTGTTGTTCACTTCCGTCCCGCTGCTAATGGAGAAAAACTTTTTCAGGCCACGGTTAAGCAGGACAATGAAGTGGAGTACAATTACTGCGTGTACGACTCCGACATAGCAACTGGGTATGGAGTCGGCGCGTTTCTGTTCCTGATGGTCAGTCAGGTTCTCATAATGGTGGCAAGCCGCTGCTTCTGCTGTGGGAAACCAATCAGCCCCAGCGGGTCCAGGGCTTGGGCTGTCATTCTTTTCTTGATCTGCTGGTATATGCCCATTGCTTTATCTTCATTCCATAGACGATCATCGATAATGTAGTCAACTACATTCGACACTTTATGATAGACATGCCAACTTCTTTTTGCATATTGTGGATTGAGATTAACTGCAGGCAGTTGACATTGACTTTACGAGTTGGAATGATATTGATGGCAGGGTGTTCTTCATAATCGCCGAGATGTGCTTATTGGCCGGGTCCGTCAGGAATGCATACCACACCAAGTACAGGACCATTTTCAGCGAGAACCCTCCGTCGTGTCAGACCCTTCGAAAGGGAGTTTTTGCAGCCGGTGCTGCCTTCACCTTCCTCACTGCCATCGTCTCTGAGTTCTACTACATCTGCTATTCTCGGGCTCGGGACAACAACTATTAGATGTATTCCTTTTGTGCGATTCTGATGCAGGACGTATGTTGCCATGAAGTGAATATCAGTACAGTTTGAGTGAACATGACCAGAGATGAATCGTAGCATCTTCACAACGATTCCTTCATCGATTCCCGATCATGTGTCGTATTTCCATTGAATGGTTTCTTCTTTTTCTCAAACTATAGGGGATTTTTGTCTTCCTGTTTGTAATGCCTATACTATAGATTGTAGAATAATATGTCTCCGCTGTGTATTACTACATGGTAATATTTTTTCTCAAGTACAAATGATCTCAGTTCATATTTGATTACGAAACTAATTGAATTAGGAATGTTCTTCTATATATAGAGTGAGCCCGATTCTGGAAAAGAATATCCGTTTCCCATTATCGTCAAAATATAACTTGCTACGATCATGGTTGCCCCTTAGATCGAATAAGCCATCAAACATAGTACCACAGGCCACGACCTAAAGTCGACACATGCATTAAGTTGCCAGTGGCACCCTTCCTCAGGCGGGATTTGATTACACCAGCGCTGTCGCCACCTCCAATGTTTTCCATTCATTCTCAGCTCAATGAAGCCAAATCCGAGCATGCTATATCAAAATTTAGCCTCGGCACAAACTTGATTTGATCAAGTCGAGAGAGCATGTTAGTCACGAGGGATGATAAAAGAAAAAAAAAGACCGAGGGATGAAAAACAGAAAAAATAAAAATAAGTAAGGGATGCCTTTGGGAAGAAGAATTGGTTGGCTATGAAAGGATTTTTATGTATGTGTATGTATATAATAATTATGAAAATATGTAGAATAATTATAAGATGATATATATATATATATAAGATGATTTTATGAATATATATGTATATAATAATCATAAAAAAATGAATTAATCAATGCAATCATCTCTCTCATATATACACATTTGGCAGAACTTAATCACCAGCATTTTTATGTGACGATCGAATTAATGTGTTATAGGATAAAAACAAAAGGAAAGGGAAAATATGCCAATGTCATATATATATATGTGTGTGTGTGTGTCTATATAAAATGATCATATGAATAACCTTTCTGAGGGGAAAAAATTTATGTAGGCAGAGGATTGCCATGAAACTCACCTAGCACACTTTAGACCACATGGGTTTGCCATTAATTTTCAATTTCAGATGAAGCTCATGAACATAATAAAATAGAAAATAAAAAGTGACACAAGTAATTTCATAACGAAAATTGAATTTGCAACTTATTAATTTACATGTAACAACGTGCTTCTCTATACTACACTCTCTTTCCCTACTCATCGTTACTTTGAAAAATCCCTAATTTAATCCCTCTCTTTCGTCACTAAACTTCTAAAAAAACTTTATAATTTTATTAGAAGATGGCAAAAAGAAAACATAAATTGGTACAAAAACCAAGCCAAAGATGTTTGTGTTCTCAGCCAAAATTTATCCAAATTAATGTCATCAGCTACATCATCATCTTCCACGTTGTTCTCCTTTTCATGTCCTCATCGTCTCTGAGTTGGCTCACGGCGGACCGGCCACCGCCACCCTCCTCCCCTTTCTTGCTTCCCCCCTCCGTTCTAACACTTTTATTTATTTTAAAAAAAAATTACTTATCAAAAGAGGACGTCGTACAATATACACATCATCTGGTAACTAAGAAATTTCAAATTTGATACCCAGTATAATTACCCGTCCGTGCTCCTTTATCAGCTATTAGAATTTTCATATCATTATATAAAATCCACGGACCTCCCTTATAATAATAATAAAAATTACTTAAAATGGATAATTATCTCTCGTTCATATATAGTTTATCGCCAGTTTAATATATACGAATTTGGGAACCCTCCTTCCAATAGTTTTGATTGAGGATTACGATCATTTGTTAATATTTATAAGATTGAACGACTCCGATGTTGGATATACATTGCCATGAAATGAATATCAGTACAGTCTGAATGAAACACGATGAGAGATGAACCGTAGCATCTTCACAACGATTCCTTGACCGATTCCGGATTTTGTGTCATATTTCCAACTAATGATTTCTTCTTTTTCTCAAATTATAGGGGATTTTGTTTGTTCTGTATGTAATGCCTATACTGGAGATTGTAGAATATCGAACGATTTTGCATTGATTGTGTACTAATGTATTGGTAATATTTTTTTCCCAAGTACATATTCGATTGCGCCGTATATCCAAAGCTAGTTGAAATGGGAACCTCCCTTCTATATATAGTGTGAACCTGATTCCGGAAAGGAATATCAGTTTCCTATTCATGCGTTAATGTATAACTTATTTACAAATCACGATTGCCCAGTAGATTGAATAATCCATCATGCCAAACGCAACGAAAGGTCGATAAATACATTAATGTTGAACGTGTCGGTATCCGAGTGAACCTAACCATTGTAAACAAACACCATATAAAAGAAAATTAAATAGTAGCCTCGGCACTAATATAATTTGATCAAATTGAGAGCAGGATATAAAACGAGGAGTTGGTTAGTTACAGAAAAACGAAAAATAAAAAAATGGGACAAATTTGATCAAGTGACCGTCAAACTTAGCCTCGGCAGAGACATGATTCAATCAAGTCGAGAACATGATGTAAAACGAGGAATTAGTTTGTGACGGAGAAACGAAAAATACAAAATGGGACAAATTTGATCAATTCGAGAGCATGTTGGTCGCGCTCGTGTAAAAAAAAAAAAAAAAAGGGCCCAATCAATGTTGTGCCTATGAGTCCACTAGGCTGCTCTTATGGGCTCAATATTGTACATTCTAAAGACCAACGCTAGAATCTTCACCAAGCCCATGATAGGCCCAAGGGCTTCGAATCCGTTCAAGCCATATGCAAGGGCCCAATCAGACTATATGTACTACACCAAACCAATGGTCTGATTAGAGGTCTTCCCTAATCTCATATAATAAAACCATTTGAAATGGCATAAGCATCTGAATCGACCTCGAATAATTGGAGTCTAAGAACTCTCATTTTTCCTTTATCAGCAATCTCGACTCTACTATCATATCATGGATGTGTTGTGTAAGAATTCTTTTTATATCATCTGAAATATTACCAGTTTCCAAATTACACGTGCATGTCAACTTGATCGTGAATATATCTTGAGATAGATGCCTCAGGTGCGTTGAGTAGCTTGGAATTTGGATTGCTTCACCCACTTACACATTTTTTTAAATGAAAGTAATTATTATTGGAATTGTGCTTAAACTCTGATTTTTTATTCTCGGTCGCTGGCCCCGAATAATCAAGTAGATAGATCCTATAGATGTCTTTGAAAATAACGTTCTAATGAACACGAACCTAATAATGAGGCTGCTCAATTAATGATCATAGGGAGGTCGATAATTAATTGGCGAGTATGAGGAACATGCATGTCTTTCAATTTAATTTCGGCTGCATTATTTCTCTGGTTGTTTTATTTGGGTAAAACAAGTACATAGATTGCACATGCAAATCCTTTAAAAAAATGTGGAAAGGTAAGCCAATTTATATTGGCATTGTCTCCCCTTAGCTTGATTAATTGCAGAAATGGCACATGCATTCTTGATCAAATTCTCTGATTAATATCTTAGCTTAATTGATATAATTTTTTGTAGCTAATTAATATTTGCATATGCATTTTAGTTCGCGTGCTAAGGTACGTTTATGCTGTTTTAAAATTAATTTCTCATTTATGGTAAGCAACAAATATAATCCTTTACTTGTTTGTGAGAATTTTGAAGATAAATTAGTTCGAAAACTGATGCCAATCTCTGAACTATATTCGTCCTCCGTCTGGTGGTGGTTGGATGTGATCGGTGGAGCTCTTCAGCCATGGCGGAGGCCATCCATGATCCACCTACGGCACGTCTCGTCTTCTTAATCAGCAGCCCAAATCGCAAGAATCAGCCTTATAAAAAAGAATGATAATTAAAGCTTGCCGAAGTTCCTGATTTTCTTCTGACTGATACATGTCGTTATCGATTTGCCCCAGCAAAACAAAATCAATTGTCATTTTCGAGCATTTAACTGTGAAAAACTAACAATATTCCATTCCTTTGATATACATATTATATGTATATTTATGTCAGTAATTGTATTTTCTTTTTCTTCAGATTATTGGTGCACAAAGAAATATAATGGTCGACCCATATTGAAAAATACACTGCAAGTTGTGATTATCTAGTTAAATAAAATGGGCAAAAGTCCATTATTACTCAATGACGATCCTTCCCGATCATGAAATATGATTTTGATTAATTAAAATAATTTAGGGGAAATGCAGAGCATGTTATATCAATAAACCTTTCAAGCTCGACCAGGCTGTGGAGAATATATCCACGTGGTGTGTCTAGATTTCATTACAATTTCAATTGATTAGTTAATACGATTTTTTCGTGGTTTTGATTCTAATATATATTACTAATAAAAATTGAAGCCGCAAGCCCCATATATATATATATATAGTATATAAGTAAAGATTTACATTTGCAAATTTGTTTAGATTGAAAATGTCAATTCCAGCAAAGCTATATGTTAGCCTGCTTTCAGTAAAGAAGAAAATTTTGGGTTATAATTAATTTAACAAAAATTGGAAGTTAATTAATTAACATTACACCTGTCATAATATTATTATCATTTATCACTATAGAAAGTAACGATTCTGTTGTTCCTCCTATAAATAAAGCATCAATTGAAGAAAGTTTGTAATTAGATTTTGTTGTTTCATCAAATCTTAAAGATGATATACTGAAGATTCTGCACCCGTCGTTATTATTATAAAAATATAAATGAAAAATTTAATCAAGGACGGCAATTGATAATATAATTGCTATTCAGAATCGGCTAATGGCAATCCCGAATTAAAAAGCATTTGACCGCATGTAGAGAGAAAATGTACATATGATTGTAGAATTTTTGGAAAACCATAAAAGAAAAAATTGATGAAATTAATTTATCGGGCAGCATGCATTTTTATAAAAAGATTTTCTTAAAAACGACTTTGACTGGTTCAACTCACCCTGGGTTAGGGATGGACCAAGGAATTGATCTTACTATACATGGAATCTTGAATATGCTTTGAATAGAAATTACCTTCTATATTTAACATATTATCGATGGATATGATGTGTTACTTTAGATTTATGGCGGTCCAATCTCGAGTATTTTACAAAGTATGATAACTTTATTTTAACGAATTTCTCATCAGATGCTCCTTTGTCCACTTGCAGTCTCTTTTCCCATTGAAATATTTATTACTTGAATTTGAGTTTTGATGGAGTGGAGCATTATTATTCATTATACAAAATCTCCATTAAATTATTATTATTATATGAAAATGGAGATGTGCAAAGACGTTTTTGTATATGATTATTATTATTAATTTTTTTTTGGCCCAAGTAAATGATATGTATATATCGCGTCCCCCAAAGAATGTCAACGAGCACAAACCACATGTATATACATCCAAATGCTAGTGTTGTCATATGCATGAAAGAACTGAAAATAAAATCATAATATCTGAAAAAGATTTCCCGAATTTGTTCATAAATTAGGTTCAAATGCACGCATTGCGCGGAGTGGCCGGAATGCAATGTATTGAAAGGGAAATTAATTGGCGGAGATAAATCGATACAATGATCCGAGCATACAAAGTGGCAAATAACCATGGGCTGAAAGTTTGCAAATGATGGCGAGAATATGATGTATCTGAAAGGAAAATTAATTAGCGGAAATAAATCAATACAATGTTCTGAACATACGAAGAGGCAAATAACCACGAGCTGAGAGTTTGCAAACGTAAATATTCCGGAAACGTTTTTTGACATTTATTAATAATATAAAATATAATAGATATGAATGAACAAAATATAAGGTTCATTAGACTGATCCTGATTCATTACATTATTCATTATTCATATAATTATTGAAATGTAAGCCTTCTCCTGTGTTTTTTCTATGTGATTTCCCGATAATTGGCATAAGTGTCTACTTCGAGCCCCCCACTAATGAATATCAAGCATATAGTAGTTAGCCCTACCTAAATTTTATTCTGGTAAGTGATACATATACTTGGAAGATAATCTTAGGAAAAAAAAATTAAGAAAATTAATTTAAGCAATGCAATCAACTCTCTTATGCATTTGGCAAAAACTAATCACCAGCATTTTATTATGTGACGATGAAATTAATGTGTTATCAGCCATAAAAACAAAAGGAAGAGGAAAAACGTGTCAATGTCATACACACATACAGTATGTGTGTATATTAAATGATCATATAGGCAGAGACTTGCCATGAAACTCAACTGGCAGGCACACTTTAGACCTCATGTGCTTGCCATTACTTTGAAAAAAACCCTAATTTAATCTTTCCCTTTCATCATTAAACTCCCAAGAAAAATTATTAATATGCTAAAAAATCTCCTTAAAACCTTAATAACTTTTAAAAAAATAGCAATAAATACATAAATTGGTACAAGAGCCAACCGAAGATGATTCTCTAATTCTCAGCCAAAATTTATCCAAATTTATTAATGTCATCAGCTTCATCATCATCTTCCATATGTTGTCTCTTTTTCATGTCCTCATCGTCTGAGGTGGCTCATCACCGACCGGCCACCGCCACCCACCTCCCCTTTCTTTGCTTCTTCCGCCTCCATTCCAACGCTTTTTATTTATTTATCTATTTTCTTAAAAAGATTTACTTCAAAAAACCGATTCTCAATACTCCAGATAATTTGTCATTTAATTTTCGAAACATATACAGTTAATCGTATCATTTCAATTCGACATGAATTTGGAACCCTCTTTCCGATAGTTTTCATTGAGGATTACAATCATTTGTTAATATTTTATCGGATTGCCGTCATAGACATCATCCTATATCATCGATAAGAAAGCTATAACTTACCAAACTTCATGTGCAAGAATGAGTGCATGGAGCTCAGTGCAATGGGGTCAAAGTCATACATACGCATATACTATACATAGCTTTATGCTGGGATAAGGACTACATACGCAGGTGAAAAGATTTCCTACTTTAGGTTATAAAACAAATTATATGAACTGGAAAGCATTATATTATGTATATAAGCAGTCTAATTTAATCAAAACATTTGGCATGTTTGGATAAAGAGCTCGACGATCTAGGTAATATATAGACCTATAGTCTTTATCTTTTTGGATATTAAATGTATAAAATAATATATAAAATAAATAAATAGAGTTAATTACCGGCAAAATTCCAACTGGCATATGGTCTTTTTTTTTTTCCCTAATCATGTACTTGGATCATCGATAGCAACTACATGCAATTTGCAAATAATTAATAATGAACTAATTGAGTCCATTATATCACGCTCTCACATTTTTATGTGTTCCATCCCACATTTTATCATCCACAACAATATTGTTTCTCATCATACCGAATTACATCTACATCTACATATAGGGAAAACGATAAAAGATCAATTAGCTAATATGCGATAGTCGACAAAACGATTAAAAAAACTTGCTGTGGTTTGTTTTACTTTTGCCCATCCGTGGATCTATTCCTATATAGAACAAGTGATTGATTTTGGATATAATTCTTCCAATGCCTATTACTGTGATACACTCCATATGTTAGTTTTAAATGTGATAGATTGGTCAACTTTCATAGGTTTGGTTAAGAGAGAGAATGAAAGCAAAAATTTCAGAAATGGAAAGCGAGTATAAAATTTGCTTTTGACTTTTACCCCTAAAGTCCATGTCATGACAACCAAAGCTAGTGAACCCCTCCTAATTCTATGCTCCTAAGCCCTTCACATGTCATGAACTAAATGTTAAAACCTAAAAAGAAATAAAAAAAAAAGAAAAAAGAAAAGTCACTTTATGATTGTTTTCCCTTGCTAATTTCTTCCTAAGAAAGGGCATACATTAACTCGTACTTAATTCTGGACGGTTATTCCTAAACTGGTCTGTACTTTCGAAAAATGAACTGCATTATAAAATTAAGTTTCGTACATTTTCATCAGTAATGCGAATCATTTAGATTATGTTTAACATAGTGCATATTTCTCGTAACGGAGAATTAAAAGTCCGGGGAGGGGGTAGGGAGAAAGGCATGGAGGCTAGAGAGGGGTAGGGGATGGTGGTAGGATTAATGGGAGAGGTGCAGGAGGGAAATTGAATGCATTTGAGGTCCCAATTGGAAGAAAATTGAGACGAGGTTTTCGTTGAAGTGTAAAGGGGTCACCTTCACTTAGCAAAATTGGGCTGGATTGGCATGTGGGTACAGTAATTTGTTTAAAAACCATTAGTTGGCATTACATTGGATTCCTCTTTTCTTCGTGGGCTTTCTCTTCAATCCACAGTCAATTTTTATTTTTATTTTTATTTTAATTTTATTTTTATAAAAAGCCCATGCACGTTCAACGTCTCAACTCAAAGAAATCCCTTTTCGAACTAAATAATAATAATAATAATAATAATAATAATAAGAATTATAATGACGGAGATATAAATTTCTGTGTTATTTAATTGAGAAACGAACGGTTTATTTCGATAAAATCATAATTTTCTTTTTTGCTGGTCTTTATATCGGATCGTATATTTAACACGTGATGAATTATTGTACTGTGTTAAAAACAAGGAAAATGGATATTTATTTCATAGAATAGGCGACGTACTTCATCCACACAAACGTCACATAGCTACATGCTGTTTTTCGGCCAAGACATGCATTTGTCACGTCTACCAGTTGCCTCGCTGAAAATAACAATGTGTTAGCCGGACTATAGATGTGCATTGAGACGTGAAAATGACTCTTTATCACCGCGCTGATTCAATAACTTTCAGCAATGAACGAAAAAATGTGCGCTAAACAATAAAGTGGTTAATGCTAGCTCACTTCATCCGTTACATTCGAGTTGCTCACCTGACATTGGACGATCAAGGTCGGGGCACGCTTATCATGCTCTTGGACGGGATGATCATGAGCTTCATCATAGCAAACCCCCAATGTACTCGGTTCATCTCTTTTTCAAGAGACATTGTTGATTTTAATTCCCGATTGATTGGTTTATGTACTCGTCAGATCACGACTGCCGTCCTTTAATGGCGAAATTTCTTTTGCCTTTAACCTTTTTATCCAATAACAAAAAGGTCGATTGCTTAGTAAAGATATGTAACACCACGTCGGTGTCAATTCCGTGCATATTGGTGATCTTTCGGAAGGTAAATGATCTCGTATTCGAAGTGTTGCCATAAATGCAATGGAAGCTCCTTTTTTTTCTTATATGGATCAGAACTAGAAGGTGTGGGACTATAAACATACAGCCACATTAACTAAAAATATTGAAAGATTGGAGGGATTATTCTCTCATTCATCCACTTCTCACAATGCCCCAAATGTCACAAATTCCTATATTCCTCTCACCGTCGTGAATTTTTTTTCCTCAAAAAAAAAAAAAAAGATGAAAACTTTTTTATATATATATTTTTATTCTTAAATTTTTTTTTTTTTTTGGTTTTCAACTAAGCCTTCCCTTCCCTCTTCTTCACGGTTAAACCAGACAGCATCCAAAAAAGCAAACAGACAAACAACAAAATCATTTTCTCTCACTATACGTACCCTTTCTGTCTGTCTGTCTCTCTCTCTCTCTCTCTCATTGATTCCAATTTCAGCCCAAATCCAAAGTAAAAACTCTCTTTTCTTCTCTTCTCCCCACAACACAACGCAACGCAACACAAAAAGGACGACATCACCAAACCCCGAATTCCCTCCTAGGGCTCCGTCCCCTTCAATCATCATCGGATCTGACCCTCAAACTCTCAACCTTTCCGACCGCACCTTCCCCATTTCTTGGTTCCCGTCGGATCCGCCCACCCCACCACTCGGAATCGGGAATCGAGCTCTTGGGTTGGGTTGGGTTGGGTGGGAGGGGTCGATCCCGGTCGATGGGCTCTCTGGGCATTTTCATTTCATTTCGTTGCGGCTGAGATGAAATGAAAATGCCCGACCTGTGGAGGATACCATGACCAGGACCACCACCCCTGCCGAGGCTGCTGCTGCTGCTTCCGCTGCCGCCACCGACGACGAGGAGGAAGAGCGCTTCTACGAGTCCCTCGATCGCATTGTTTCATCCGCCTCCTGCTCCTGCTCCAACTCCGACACTGATGACCCGGAGCCCGACCCCGACCCTGATCCGAATTCCGCCCCATTGAGGTTCCCCGTGATGGGCTACGACGTCTGGCTCTCGGAGCCCTCCTCTGTGTCCGAGCGGCGGTCCCGCCTCCTCCATGACATGGGGCTCGGCGGGGAGTTCGTGCGGTCGGTCTCGTCAGATCGATTGTGGACCCAGGAGAACGATGGCGGCCCCGGGTCTGTGATTCCCCGGTCGAAATCGGAGAGCTCGGCGGATCGGAATTTGGGTCCTGGTGATGATACTGCTTCTGTTTGTTCTTCCTCCTTTGTTCCAATTGATGATAGTAGTGCTTCTTTTGTAAATAGTCACAACAATAATACTAGTAATACTAGCCACAGCAGCAATAGCAATGGTGTTCGGTTCGCTATTAATGGATCTTTAATTCCTGGTCCTAATAAGCCCCCCATTGCGAGACACTCTCGGAGAGCCGATGAGATTAAGAGTGAGTCTCCAGGTTGTGTTGCCGATTCAAATGGTGATTCTGTGCACAATTCCGGCAATGTGGAGGCACTTGAGGGTGCTATGAAGTGTGAGGAGAACTGTGATGGTGTTAATGGGAATATTCTCTGTACAATCAAGGATCTTGACAATGGGAAAGAGTTTGTGGTGGATGAGATTAGAGAGGATGGCGGCTCTTGGAATCAGCTTAAGGTTAAGGAAGTTGGGACAGACCGGCAGTTGACTCTCGAAGAGTTTGATATGACTGTCGGGCACTCGCCAATTGTGCAGGAGTTGATGAGGAGGCAACATGTGGAGGATGGTTATCGAGATAGCTTAGATTTGGGGACAAATGGGGGAGTTGGGATCAATTCTAAGTTGAAGAAAAAGAACAGTTGGTTTAAGAACTTTAGGAGCAAGGCAGGCTTGGTGGCGGGTGGTGGTGGTCATAAGGAGAGGCGAAGCAGTGATGAGAAGGACACCTCGTCGGAGAAGGGCGGGCGGAGGTCGAGCTCAGCCACGGATGATAGTCAAGACTCCTCATTTCATGGGCCCGAGAGGGTGAGGGTAAGGCAGTATGGGAAGTCATGCAAGGAGGTCACAGCCCTTTACAAGAGCCAGGAGATACAAGCCCATAATGGGTCCATATGGAGCATCAAGTTCAGTTTGGATGGGAGGTATCTTGCTAGTGCAGGGGAGGATTGTGTTATCCATATCTGGCAGGTCGTGGAGTCTGAGAGGAAGGGAGAATTGCTAACGGAGAAACCCGAAGATGGGAACCTAGTAATGTTTTGGGCTACTGGGTCACCTGAACCAAATACGCTTTCACCTACTGTGGAAAATTTTCCAGAGAGGAAGAGAAGGGGAAGGTCATCTATAAGCAGAAAATCGATGAACTTTGACCATGTAGTGGTTCCAGAGACAGTTTTTGCCCTCACAGAGAAGCCTATCTGTTCATTCCAGGGACATTTCGATGATGTACTTGACCTTTCATGGTCTAAGTCTCAGGTCTGTGGATTTTCTTCCCATCTGGCGCTCATTTTCTGATTCTCCCGCTCAAATGCAGTATCGAGTGCCAGCAAGTGCACGCTTTTGCTTCAAAATGCTTGTGCAGAATGATATGGTTAACTACCTCAATCATGTAACTGGTAAAGATTGCTTCTCAATGAAGAGTTTAGTTGAGCCAAGCAAAGAGCTTTTTTCCGGTTTATTTGGTGTGTAACAAGAAATCTAGATGGCAAGGAAAAGAAATGAATATTCCTGATTCTGGCAGTAGCCAGTGGACCTCTCGAGTATTTAACCTAAAACAATTGCCTCATTTTTTGCTTCCTTATATGTAGATGGTGGAGTTGAGAACAATGTGCAATTGTGCATAGTCTGGAGACTAGATTATATTCAGCCATAAATTGGAACTGAGACCAGTGGCACAGTCTTCTTCCTTCAGAGTTCATTGAGAAGATAATAACAATTTTAGAGATTTATAAGTGAACTTTTAATCGTTCCCTCTTGTTTTAGTGAAATGGAATTGCTGTGTTTTCCTCATCCCCTATCTATACTCCCTTGCACCTTAATAGTCGAGTTAACTTTATAATGACCCAAAATTCACTATAAAGCTCTGCCTCTATTGTTGTGATGGCCTCTCATCTAGGAGAATTTTTATTACTCTTCATTCGTTGGAGCGAGTTAGAAAATCTTGAATAGGTCATATGAGAGGTTCTTGCTTGAGACTGCAATGGCTAAGTCAAGAGAGAAATAGGTATATTGGTATTTTTTCTGCAGCCCCTTCAACATCTAGGTCATAGTAGATATATCCTAAAGCTATTGGACAGCCTATGGTAGTGGACTGACTATTGTCAGGCTCTAAAAACTATGGGGGAGGGAACTAGTTTTTTTTCCTTCCTTCCTTCCTTCTTCTTCTAGGATATGGAGTTTGATATAAAATATTGGCTTTATAAAGATTCTTGTATAGTTATCTGCAATTCTTTTAAGGCTGTAAGTTGATATTGGGCTCTTAAATCTCCAAAAACCGCATGCTTGGTTCTTTTGATTTGGAGGTTTTATGATATTTGTTGCTAAAGCTGCAAGTACTTTTGTTTCACCAACTGCATTTGCATAGTGAAATAGAATTTCTGTCTCATGAAGATTCTTCTTTGCCTGCAGCATTTGCTCTCTTCTTCAATGGACAAGACCGTACGCCTCTGGCACCTGTCTAGCAAGACCTGTTTGAAAGTATTTTCTCATAGTGACTATGGTGAGCATTTTTCACGTGCCTTTTGTTTGTTGTGTATCAGTATTATCACTTCTTGATAGAATGCATCGTCTTTTGCATGTTGCTTAAAAGCGAGGAAGAAAATGGAAAAATAAATGATAAAAGTTGTAATTGCAGGCGGAAATTTCAAGTTTAAGATTATAGAGGCCTTCCATCTGAATGTTTATATATGTCGGGCAAAATCTGCACAGTACTTAAGCTTGGAGCCCCTGGTGTCTATGTTTGCTAGATGTTTATTTTTATATGCCTTAGGATCTGGACCATGAAGTTCTGTGTGCCCATATCATACCCACTTTGCTTTGCATAATGTTTTGGTGATTATATCATCTTACTTGAATATGCTTTCCTGCAGTAACTTGCATCCAGTTTAATCCTGTTGATGATAGATATTTCATAAGTGGGTCCCTCGATGCCAAAGTTCGCATATGGAGCATCCCTGATCGTCAAGTTGTCGATTGGAATGATCTTCATGAGATGGTCACTGCAGCTTGCTATACTCCCGATGGTCAGGTCAGTCTTGCACAATTTATCTACTCTGTTCTCATCATGTTAGGTTGCTCTTAAGATAATCCTCAGCATCTCAAAGGAGGTCCTTTGTCTATGCAGGGCGCATTAGTTGGTTCATACAAGGGGAGTTGCCGTTTGTACAACACATCTGGTATGTGCTGACAAATCCAACTTTAGTTACTTCTGCTCTCTGTCTGCCTTTGTATCATGCTTCGAGAATTCTATTAATCAATTATATGTGATACCTTTCAGAGAACAAGTTGCAACAGAAGAGCCAAATTAATCTGCAGAATAAGAAGAAGAAATCTCAATATAAGAAAATCACTGGCTTCCAGGTAATTGATTGGCCTAGTCCCAATTTCCCTTCTGAAAATCCATAAATATCAGCTCTATATCTTCAAGGCTCTCAGTATACGTAACTTTCATTTGCATTAATTAGTGATTCATGTTGACTGATATATGGTTACTGAACAGTTTGCCCCAGGAAGCTCGTCTGAAGTTCTGGTCACATCTGCAGATTCACGGATTCGGGTTGTTGATGGTGTTGATTTGGTTCACAAGTTCAAAGGTAGGAATGTGTTGCACTTTGTTCATCTGTTTGGATTTAAAGTTAGGGGCTGGAACTCTGGTTAGTTGATATCAGTTCATTGTGTATTGGCAGGGTTTCGTAACACAAACAGCCAGATCTCAGCTTTCCTTGCGGCTAACGGAAAGTATGTTGTTTCAGCAAGTGAGGATTCCTATGTTTATGTCTGGAAGCATGAAGCTGATTCCCGACCGAGCAGGAACAAAGGAATCCCTGTCACGCGGTCTTATGAACACTTCCACTGTCAGGATGTCTCCATGGCCATCCCTTGGTCTGGAATGACTGATTCCTGGGGATTCCACGACTCTTACTCCCCAGAAAACAATGGACTGCTCCTTGACTCTAATAATCTCGATGAGGCGTCTACAGCAAATCACCCGCCGACGCCTGTTGAGAACCATAATACTGATGACGGCTCGAAATCTGCCTCAGGGTGTACTAATAGCCCACTTCATGGGACGATATCTAGTGCGTCGAACAGTTACTTCTTTGACCGTATCTCTGCCACCTGGCCCGAGGAGAAGCTTCCATCAGCTGCAAAGAGCCGAAGTCCTCGTGTCAGTGTAGATTTCTCCAGTGGGATGGATGAGTCTGCCTGGGGTTTGGTCATTGTGACTGCTGGGCTACGAGGTGAGATCCGGACTTTTCAGAATTTTGGATTGCCTGTTCGAATTTAGTCGTCTGGAGATCTGAAAATCGGAGAACACAACCGTGATAAGGCTTGTCAATGCGGTTTACTCTCTGAGGTTGGTGACAAGTTGTATAGTGGGGGATACTTTGGGTGGGGGATATGTAATATGTTCGAGTTCCGTTCATTTTTTTGTTTTCCTCTTTTTGGCGGTGTGGTCGTAATCGGCCGGGGATGGGGTGCAGATTGGAACCATCCTGGCCGGGCTTCGAGAGAAAGAAAAGTAGATTTGTCGCGAGAAGAAAAAGGAGAAAGTTCTTGTTGTAATGGAGAATTGTAGAGTTCTGAGCTTGGCAAAATTATATTCAATTCAAGAAATCGAAAATTCTTTTTTCCTCAATATTCTCCCATAGCAAATATGTATGAAATGAAATTCAATGCTATTTATTAACCCAAACAAAAGAAGTTACAAAAATCCTCTTGCATATGCCAGAACCTGACAAGAAGGAAAAAATCTTAAGATGTACTTGTCTTGGTTCATGTACCATCGTTAGGACTAGTACCTCAGTCCCGCCTGCGACACGAAGACGGGTTTGCAGCATAATTTAACAGTCCCAAGCTCTATCTTCCTTCTCATACCTTCATTCGAGTTTACCATTTCGTAGTAGATCTCTCCAGTAATAATACTCGTATTGCAGATCGAACTCGGCGAATCAATCGGTCCTTTGGCTTTTGGCCGTAACGGATGGCTCTTTCTTGTGATCCATTCACAGGTAACTCGAGATAGGATTGAACTGTAAGCATGTAATCCATAAGCTGCAACCTCCACTCCCTATCCCTTTCAGCCCATAACAACAGAGGAGTGGGACACTTTTTCCTCACGAAAGGGACCAAAATATCCCTGACATGAGCCCACCATCCTAAACTGTCAGAGGAAATCCAAGCCTCAAAATCTGATTGGCCACTGGGAATTGATGTGGCACATAAAATTATCTAGCAATTTATCTTATCCACGAATCCTCCCCCTTGCACCCAATAAGAAAAGTAAAAAAAAAAAAAATCTGTCTTTGTCAGGGAAAAAAAGACAAGAAAAGGTGGGAAAAATCCTATCCTCTTTGCTGTATATATATCCTCCATCAGTGGCACCATACCTTTCAGTGCTTACTTACTCACAGATTGTCACACTTCAGCTCTGTGAAGCAGAGATTTTTGGTTGTCAATGGCTCTTCAGGCTGCTGCATTGGTTCCCTCTGCCTTCTCCATCCCCAAAGAGGTTTACTCCCAACTCTGATATGTCTTATAAAAGCTTGAGCCTTTTCCCTCTCCTCTTTACTGCCCTTCAGTGTTACTACATGGACATGGTGGCTGAGGTTGTCTGACTGATGTATGATAATATTTGCAGGGGAAATCTGGTAAGGATTCGAGTTTTTTTGGAGTTTCATTTGCTGACCATCTCAAGGCTGACTTGAGCTGCTCTTCACTGAGTTCCAAGGTACATTTGCAGCTTCTTCTGCAATTCTGTTAAGGTTGCTTCTTTAGAACTTTGAATTGGGGTTTCAACTGATTGATGAACAAAGTTGGCTTAGGTTAGAAGCAAATGTACGATACTCTTGAATCGGGATTTCCGTCTGTTGGTGGTTCACCGTTCTATTGAATGCAAGAATTGATTATATTCCCCTTGTGCATGATGAGCTATTAGTTCACCCTTGTGCTTGATGAGCTCTTAAATCAAGCAATGCCGTATTTGCCTTCTTTGCTGAGTCTATTGTCTATTTGATTCAGAGGGAGCGTAGCTTCAGAAATGGAGCAGTCAGGGCGGAGACGATTGCTGCGACCCCTTCGGTGACCCGAGCAGCCCCTGCAGGCAAGAAGACCCTCCGGAAGGGAAGTGTGGTGATCACTGGAGCTTCATCAGGGCTTGGCCTTGCGACAGCTAAGGCCCTGGCTGAGTCTGGGAAATGGCACGTGATCATGGCCTGCCGGGACTTCCTCAAGGCCGAGAGGGCTGCGAAATCTGCCGGAATGGCCAAGGAGAACTACACAATCATGCACTTGGACCTTGCTTCCCTTGACAGTGTGAGGCAGTTCGTTGATAACTTCAGGAGATCAGAAAGGCCATTGGATGTCTTGGTCTGCAATGCTGCTGTTTACTTGCCGACTGCCAAGGAGCCAACTTTCACTGCTGAAGGGTTCGAGCTCAGTGTTGGAACGAACCACCTTGGACACTTTCTGCTTTCTCGGCTTCTGCTGGATGACTTGAATAAGTCGGATTACCCATCGAAGCGCCTCATCATAGTTGGGTCAATTACAGGTACTAACTCTTGCAAGCTAATCTGCATGTTTAATTGAATATCTCAATTGATTTATATGCTAACTCTATTGGATTTGCCAAATCAGGGAACACAAACACTTTGGCGGGGAATGTGCCTCCAAAGGCTAACCTTGGGGACTTGAGAGGTCTCGCAGGAGGTCTGAACGGGCTGAACAGCTCATCTATGATTGACGGAGGAGACTTCGATGGAGCCAAGGCATATAAGGACAGCAAGGTGTGCAACATGCTAACCATGCAAGAGTTCCACCGACGCTACCATGAGGAAACGGGCATCACATTTGCCTCCCTCTACCCGGGATGCATTGCCACCACTGGCCTGTTCAGGGAACACATTCCCCTCTTCCGGATGCTGTTCCCTCCATTCCAGAAGTTCATCACCAAGGGGTACGTGTCTGAGGACGAAGCAGGGAAGAGGCTAGCCCAGGTAAAGACGACATACAGACTAAAGTTCGATTCTTTAATTAATTGGGCTGTCATTCACAATCTTTGTGTGGTGCATGATGTTTAATTCATGGGTTGCAATGTTCAAATATGCAGGTCGTTAGTGATCCAAGCTTGACAAAATCCGGTGTTTACTGGAGTTGGAACAAGGATTCAGCTTCATTTGAGAACCAGCTGTCTCAGGAAGCTAGCGATGCCGGGAAGGCCATGAAAGTGTGGGAGGTCAGTGAGAAGCTCTTAGGCTTGGCCTAACTGAGATGCCAGGATCTCGTCGTCTTTGACTCTTCTCTGGTCCATGGAGAAGAATGCTGCTCTGAAAGTCGGTTCTGCTCGCTAGTTTGGAGTTGGGATTTGGAGATTTGAGTTTAGATAATTAAAAAATAAAAAATAAAAAAATAGAGGGAGAGAGAACGCCATTGTAAACAATTTTGTGTTTTCTAGGATTCAGTTGACTTTTGTTGTTGATGTTGAAATTGAAAATAAAACTGCGCAAATCCTTTCGGGAGGATGTTATTTTGATTGGATGAGTATGGGTATTGCACAGAGAACTGGAGGAAGTTACGTGCATACTTTGAATCCTATTGCTGTAAAAACGAGTTATCGCAACACCGAACAAGCAACAAAATAGGTCACACGGTGGCTCTAAGCTAAGTTAAGCGCGAGAAGGAAGAATTCCGCATAAAGCATGTAGAATAATGACACTGTCACAGTTTATCAGTTTCTGATTAAGAAAAACATTGCAAGAAGTAGCCGTTTGGCATCAAATGTCTCAAGGTAACTTGCAACGAGCACAGCGACCTCCAATTCGATGGTACTGGATCATCTTCGACAAAGTAGTCTTTGGCACGAATGAAGAAAAGCCCCACTCATCGTTCATGGGTTGAACCACACCATAGCTTAGATTAATAAAGAACGTTCAGTCCTCTAAAGTGGAGACTTGAACGGAAAAGCAATATGAGCGCATGAGCAACACGGCTCACACACAGGAATGGGAGCATTCAAGCTGCTGCTTTTGAACTATACTATACAGTGAAGGTGCCCATCGCGTTCAAGCTGTTGCTTCTTACTGTCTTTTTCTTTGAGAAAGCGAAGATATAGTAAAAGAAATCAGCCCTTCTGCGTCCCATAGCCCCTCGGATATAGTGAAAGCTTCCTGTATGAATTGATGATATCTGTCAGGTTTGGAGCTTACAATTCACCTAACTTTCACAAGTGCTTATAATTTATAAGCTTTAGCATCAGCAAGCATCAAACATTCGCTTATGCTAAGTCTTTATAAACAGTGACCACGACCCCCAAAATGCAAGTATCGTTGACGAGATACCCATTCAAAGGATCTGCGAAAGCTTTCAGCCGCATAAACCTCCGGATGCACCACTCAGGTTTCACGGCATGGAACCTTCCTTCGTTTGCCCCGTGAACGACACAAAGAGAAAACTTTTAACAATTTTAAGGATTAAAGTATTTATGCCAGAAAGCGAAACTAACTCAACACCTTGTCTGATTGTATGTATCGGAAACTTGATTGCGCACAAAGAAACAGACATCGGCGATATGTCCTAGCCGATTTTGAGAGTAGATTCTGTCGAAACAGCCAGATATATTGAGATGTGATCTTTTGTGGTGTTGCTGTCATCTCCATTAGGGTGGAGTATCAATTTCCTGCAGCAGCAAAAAAATTTTGTTTTTAACATGAAAAAGCAATATTTAGATCAGTATGTCAGACTGCAACTTCTTCACGGTATGGTGATACCACTTGTGGCTTTCTGCTTGGAGTATGCTCGGGTCTTCAGCATGTAGCAGACAGCGCTGAATCTCTAATTTCAGTTGTGATGTGATCCTTGCTCAAGTACAATATTTCATCAGCAAATAATTTACAGAGCACTGAAAGTCTGGAAACTCAGACATCCTCATCTTATCTTGCATTGCCCCTCAGATTTCTCTGCTTGACAAAAGCCGATACCGGAGCCTCACGCCCCTGCCATTGCATATTGGAAAATACTCTGAACTCTTATGTCATTTTATAGTTGTAATTGAAAAAGCGGGGACGATAAGATAAGATTATACGTATCGCCGAGAGAGAAACAAAAAGTGGGAAAGATTTCCTCACCGATATTATAATAAAGTAAATCAAGACATCGAATAAGAAAATGAGAACAAATAATAAACCTATGCTAAGAGACTCATATGGATACATTTTAAGAAGTCAGGCTCATACTGGATTGCATGGGTGGAGGCCTACCTGTTGATGGGCCCATGTTTTTAGGCGGACCGAGAATAAGACAGATATATGAATGATGAGCCCAACAATTCTTGGGCCTGGGCCTGGGCCTGGGCCTGGTCCTGAGCCTGATACTAAAGCGGGAAGTCTTCCCCTTCCCTCCCCTTCTTGTCTAGGGTTTAACTAGGGTTTTGTTTTCGCGGAGAGTGAGAGAGAGAGAGAGAGAGAGAGTCGATCGTCTTGATCAGAACGATGGGTAAGAAGCGAAAGCAGAGAGAAGCTGAAAAGGTCGAATCAGAGACCAAGAAGGGCGAAGATGCCGCCCCGGAGAGGCCAAAACGAACCCTCCTGGGATGGAAGGAGAAACCTCAAGATGATGAAAACACGGTGTCTCCTAGTTTCAGGAATAAGGAGAAGGTGCTTGTCACCTGCTCCCGCCGCATTAATTTCAGGTGGGCATCGCTTCATCTTGTTCATTCCTAGTCCTTTTCGCCTAAAAATGCAACCTTTTTTTTTTTTTTCTATTTTCTTTCTTGCTGTGGATGTGTGTTTCAGCTCATCCAGTTTCTCTGAGAACAGTTGTGATGTCACGAGTTGGGCTTTTGTTGATTTACATTTCTCAATTCGTTTTAGGTACCGCCACCTGATGCTTAATATGGTCTCACTTCTACCTCACTGTAAGAAGGATAACAAGGTTGAGTCGAAAGAAATTAAAGGCGCCACTCTTAATGAGCTCGTCGAGCTCCGGAATTGCTCTTCTTGCCTGTTTTTCGAGGTTGGGTCACTTTTCTTTTCCTGAATGGTGTTCTCCTGTGCTGGCTTTTAAGCCTTTTATCGCTTGGATATGCCTTAACAGCTTGTTTGAATATTGGGGAGGGGTGGGATGGGGTAGGTTATGGTGGGGTGGGTTATGAAGGGATTTTCTTAACCCTCCATAATCCATGTTTGGATAGAACTATGAAGGGATGGGATGGAACATTATAAATAAAATTAAAGCATATAAAATCTTCTTAAAATTTTTAGGCCTTTTTTCTTATTTATTGTTGAATTAATCATAAATTAAAGCATATAAAATCAAACTACTAAATTAATGGAGAATAAGTTTTCAAAAGATCCTCATTCTATTTGCAACGAGTCTAGAAACTTAAAAACGAATAGGTTCTGAATTGGGGCTCAAACTTACCCACCACGACAACCAAATCTCCAAATAACACAGGCTCGATAAATCGTCAAAGTCTTGTAAGATCTCAAATAAGAGTAATCTGATCAGACTCTGATTCTTCTTCCTAATTAAGCTCATTAACCTCTTCCCCTGCTTCTTCTTCCTGCCGAAAGCTTTCTTCCCACTCTCTCCCCACTGACCTTTGACTGATGAATGAGTTATGGGGACTGCTGTGTTACTGGAGCTGGATCATTGTCTATGTCTGATGAATGAATTCTTCGGACATAGCAACAACATATATAATGGGAGAAGAGGGAGAAAAAGACGGCGGCGGCGTGCCGAGAGACGCAAACGCACTGAGAGGGGAGAGAAAGCAATTTTGCAATTGTGTGAATAAACAAGGGGTATATTTGTATTTTTGCAGCTTATTCCTCCATAACCCATCAGATTGGCGGAACTGAAAAATTGAGCCTTGGAGGGTTATGGAGGGTTAAGTTATTCCACCATATTCCTCCATAAACCTTCAACATTTTATTGCCAAACATGGGATACCTTCATCCCTCCATATAAACCATCCCTCCATAACCCCTCATAAACCTCAATCCAAACACAATGTAAAAGTTGTCTGTTGCAATTTGCATCACTGGTAGGGAAAAGAAAAGGTGTCGATATGCTGGCTTTAATTTTCTCGAATCATGTGGACAGCATGCGTGTTAAGCAGAGTCCTTTTTTTTTGTTTTTCCGATTTCAGTGCAGGAAGCATAAGGATCTCTACTTGTGGATGGCAAAGTGCCCAAATGGCCCATCTGTTAAATTCTTAGTTAATGCTGGTAATTACCTCTTATTATTCTCTGAGGAAACCTTTGTTGGGCATTAGATTGGTCTGGACTTGTTTCTGTAAAATCTTGAGTTGTTCCTGTCCTGTTTTCTCAGATTTTTCTGGAGTTGATTCTGAACTTTGGTTTTGGGTTTTTGCATCTAAATTCATTGTTATCTTTCAGTGCACACAATGGAAGAGTTAAAGCTGACTGGTAATCATCTTAGAGGTTCACGTCCTCTTTTGACTTTCTCAACAAATTTCGATAACAATGCCCATTGGAAACTTTTGAAGGAGATGATTATTCAGGTACATTTTCACATACAATTACTCGAGCCAGATATGATACTGGTAACTGTTAATGGTCAAAGTCCAAGTCAAGTTGTCTGCTGGAAATATTGTAAAATTCGTGACTTGGTGGCCCCTAATGCACGGTGTAAAGTTTTGTTGGCTCTAATGGAGTTTGAAACCAATCTTCAATCATTCGCAAAATTCATGGATCTTTAGTGTCAGCGTATCAGCATCTTTTGGTCCTTGTCTAAGATTTTCTATGATTAGTATCCAAGTCTTTTTTGTTGGGTCTATGTTGCAGATATTTGGAACTCCTAAGGGACACCAGAAGTCTAAACCCTATCATGATCATGTCTTTGTCTTCTCTATCGTTGATGACCATATTTGGTTCAGGAACTATCAGGTTAGTGATAATCCGGGTCCTAGATGTCAGTGTGGATCTCTTGTCCTCATTTTATTTCTGAGGCCTGTATCCATATCTATATATTAAACTATGGCTTTTCATTGGTTCGTAACCTTGTATATTCATATGCATGTAATGCGTATGACTCTAACTTTCCATCATTGTTGATAATCAGATCTCTGTTCCTCACAATGAATCAGATAAAGTGTCCCGAGGAAGTTTAGAGAAGATGACTCTTGTTGAGGTAAGTTCTTTGGATCTGAATTGTAGGACAGGAAATGCAATGATTTTTGCTGTACTAACATTCATCAATTTTTATCCAATTTTTCGCTCGACAGGTTGGCCCCAGATTTTGCTTGAATCCAATCAAGATATTCGGTGGCAGCTTTGGTGGCCCAACACTGTATGAAAATCCCTTTTACGTATCACCGAACCAGGTAGGGGAATTTAACTAGTTCATTCCATTACTTGTATTCTTCGAGTAATGTTTATCTCGTGTTTTTTAAATCTAATTGTGGGTGTTTATCTGGTTTAAACAGATTCGAGCATTAGAGAGGAAACCGAAGGTAAATACTTTTGCGAAGAAGGTCAAGGCCAAGACAAGGAGGAAGATGCACGAGCTATCGAATCCACTGGAGCCCGACGAGTTTGCAGACATGTGGAAAGAATGATTTCTTCCTTCAACCTATTTTCCTCCTTTGGATGGAGATGCAGCAATCTACTATTCAATACCCGTACCAGCTCTGGATTCGTACATGGCGCCGTTCTCGACTTGGAGTTGTTCATCAACAATTTTGTGATTCCAACATTCGAACTGCTGCAATTTTGCCTTTTAGGGGCTTGAACATTGTCCCAAGATCTTTGTAATAGTATTAATTGACATTAGCTGTAATTGCTCTGGGAGTTTGTGACCTTACTTCAATTCTTCAAAGATGCAAAACCAGAGTAGTAAAGTCAAGTTTGTAGCTCATTTATCCCGAAAATTCCTTCACTCATTTTATGGTCCATATCATTACCTGATGTCCTTCATGACCATTTCTAAGCCGTTAAGGTCGACATACCTTTGATTTGATTATACTTGCAATTGTCACTAAGTCATTGGATTCAGCCATTGGCGATGCCTTGTCGAGTTTGATAGGCTTAGATGCCCTGTCGAATTTTGATAGGCTTAGAACTATGGTGAGGCTTATCAACCATACCAGACGAGGATTAGATGATCTATCAGTAGATTACTGTGTCTTCCTGCTGTATGGAAATCAATATTTCCAAATGGCTCATGTTTAAGATGTCAAGCAATCAAGTCATAACCTATGTTTAAACTGGATCGAGTAAGCCCAACTGTATCCTTCAACTTTCGAACCTTCTATCTGAGACTCTCTTTTTTATTAGCCGTCATATGTAAGATTTAGATTGCAAGGAAATTGGCAACACTTTTTATCTGTTGAGATGCAACATATGTTCTGCTTCTTTCAGGATCGAAACCGATCTGCAGATAAGAGTCTGAGTACAAGAGATTGAAAGAAAGAAAGACAGATTCAAAAGCTGGTAAGAAAAATTAACAGGTGGAACTCTGCTCTCAATGCTCGTCCCAGTCCATCCAGTTGGCCTCGCTCCCCCTGCGAGGAATGCTGTTGACACGGGTGTAGACATCGACCTTAAAGCTGGCCCCACACATCACGCCCTCGCTGTCCACCCGAGGCATCGCCTTCATCTTGTTCATCGGGTGCTCAAAGCTCATCAGCCCTGCCTCACTGTGGAACATGCACCCTGCATTCAAGAGCCACCCAAATATATCAATCAACAAGCCACGATATTTTGGATGATTGCGTATACTCAGTCTTGTGATCGCAAAACTGAATTGCCTGTTACACCTGTTGGGAAGGGTGCATAAGATTTCGCACAGCCTGCTTTGATGACCTCTTTATCATCGCATATTACGACCGAGCCATCAGCTGCAATTCCCCAATACAGCTTCACTCCACCATCAGAACCCTGCAACCGAAATTTGGTTCGAAGTGAACAGAAGGAATATTACAAGAAAGAAAAGAATAAAAAGGCGGGTAGGTTAGGTACCAGAGCAGTAAAGACGCTCCCGACTTTGCTGTCATAGACAGTAAAGGCGAAGCTGCCATCGAGATCCTTGACCACCTGATCAGCCGGGTAGGGGCCCCGGTCCCGGAGAGTGCGGTAGGCCTCGATCACGAACATGGCCTCATTGCTGCCCTTGCCCAGCCCGTACTGTCGATTAAGAGAGCAGAGGTTGTTCAAGCTCCCCATGAACAGGCAGTATATGTCATCAAATCCACAGAACAGCCTGCCAAAACCATTTCCCATCAAAACCTACAACATCCTGATCACTCCGAAACTTAACTTATACTGGACGAGCGGGTTACTGCTTGATCAGACTACTGCAGTATAGCTATCACTGCTTAGCGAATTTAGCATGAATTTGTCTTTGCTTTTCTCTCAACAGAAATATATATATATGCACATCAACTCCATAAGTGCACGCGCATGTTTTAGTTTGATGAAGTCAGTGGGACAACGATTGCTGCGGTCGAACAAATAGTTCATATCAACAATCAAAACAGTACCTCTGCTGGTGGGAGAAGTGGTTCTCCGGTCGAACATAAGCGAGCACGGCGGCATCCCCGAAGCTCATGGAGAAAGTGTTCTGGGGATGGTGGGACAGGAACTCCTTGAGGGTCTCGTCCGGCAGCTTGGGCCGCCTCGGGCTGCTCTGGGAGGCCGGGCTGTTCAGCTCCTCCGGCGGATGCACAAACGCCTTGTGAAATATGGCCAACATGATGACACAAAAATCACTATCTAAAGCATATATTTGCTAATTATGCAAACTTTATTATAAGGAACGTAGGCAAGTAAGATAATATCGAAGGAGTTCGCTCGCTATTTATAATTGTATGAGAACGGACAACATTTTCCTTTGTCTTATTTATTTTGTATTTAATATATAGTTAAAATTAAATTTGAATACTTTTTGGTATGTCGGGGGGCGTGGATGTGAGGGTGAGGGATAAGGATTTCTCGTACTTCTATATGTTCTTATCTTCCTCCTACTTTTGGCCTTTTTCTTCATAAAATAAATAACAAGAATAATTACATGGTGTGTCCATCTACATTAGTCCTCAACTTTCTAACAATTAATGGCATAATCAGAAATTATTCACATGACACAACATGTAATAAGGCGCTTTGCTTCCGTTTAGAACGTGTATGTGTCATTTGTTACGTCTCGACATATTTATCAACTAAAGTTGAGTCATATCATTTGGATCGACGCGCGATTAGGCGACCGGGCGGTTTAAGTAAGAAGATAAAAGGGGGCTCTCTTTTTCCCTTTGTTCCTTATCCGAAACGACCGTGACAGGGACCCGAGTCAGCAGGCGACCGCACCGCTGATTCTTCTTTCCCTCTTGGCATGTTTCTGTGGGAGCAGCACACCTTAATATTTTTTTTTATCTTATCTGGTTTTTATTTATATTGTTTAATGTGAACTTCTTGAAATATTATATAACAAATATAAAATCCTCGCAATTATGTTCATAGGCCCACAAACCCATTACCTTACCATTCTCTTTTATCCTCTTCGATTTGATTTGATCTTTTGGACTCCTTACGGGTGGATAAATCAAGCATCGACAACCGTCCACTAATCAACATAAGACTAGTGTATTGGAGTCGGTACTGATATGACGACCAAAAAAAAATCAAAAGATGGTGGAACCTCTTGTAGCAATGGTATGTTATGAGCCATTCGATACGTGCAACAAATTGAATACCTTGCTACGATAAGTAATCAAGCCATATCCATAAGCTTCAAAATTCAATTGCGTTATCCATAGTGGGGCCACATGCACATGTAGACCCACTCTTTCTGGAGTAATATATGGCAAGTGGGCAGATGGTGCGATAAAGACACTCTCCTTTCCGGTAGGGGTATGCACGGATACTGGGTATACCCGGAATCGGTCGAAACCTACCCGTTATGGTAAGGTTCGGGTAGCTCGTATTGAAAATAGAATAAGTTCCGAATATTAAAATCAGGAACCGACAAAAATCAATTTCGATTCCGATTTCTGTCTACAGAGTACCCGGAACCAGTTCTTTTTTTTTTTTAAAAAAAAGGAAAGAGTAAAGTTACTGTCTTTTTTAATGAATCAGAATAGAGGCACTTTATTTTGTATGACCGTATTATGGATGTTTAATTTTATCGATGGATTGATGAAATATATTATTTTTTTGTTGTCGTGAATTAATCTAAATCTTTGTTGATATTCTATTTGGCGTGATTACTAATTATGTATGTGGCATTTTCGATTTTATTTAGACAGAGAAAAAAATTTATAGGTTCCAACAAGGTACCCGGAACCTATGGCATAATACAGGTTCCTGATAGATTTCGGTTCCAGGATTCAATAAGGTAGGGTCCGATTCCAAAATCTTGGAATATGTCCCTTACAGGATAGGATCCGGGTATCGTGAAAAATACATGGGCACTCGGAACCGATCACCCCGACTTTCTGAGCCGATATTATTAGACTATCTACGGGCTTTCGTGCTCCTGGACCGTGCATATTGTCCTCAGGAGCCCATTATTTTTTCTTCTTTTTTGGATGTAAAGGTCCAATATTACGAATGCAGCTGAGAGAGAGAGAACATTGAAATCAAAGCTAATACAGAACAGAGCAGGAATTACAACGAAATAGGCAGCTCTACCAATGATGCAGAGTTCGTAACTTTGGCAGAGCGAATGAATTTCAAGAGATGCGCAAGCAAATGTGAGCATTGAGAGGTTATTATGCCACATACTTAAGACTTGTCCCAGCAACATAATCGACACGGATACGATAGATCAGCACAACATACACTAATTAGAAGTACAAGAAGAAAAACTGACCAAAGAACCTGGATCATGCAGTTTCTGTGACCATGCCCGTGTCATCCTCCTCCATCTGCTGGATGAATATCTCGGTCGGTTCCAAGCACCCTCTCAGCATATCGTGCCCGAGCTGTGCCCTCTCGTTGTCTCCAAACCCAAACATCCTTCCCGTGGCTGTTATTGCGATGGTGTGATAAAGCCCCGTGCTGATCTGGGAAATGCGGTGGCTTCTCAAGCACTCGAGGACCCTCGGCCTCAAGACTTTGTCTGATGCTCCTCTGTCCGGAAACCCCAAGCTACCAAAGCCCATCCATCCGAAGCCATAGACAAAGCCATGCTCGATGAGAACAAAGGTTTTCCTCTTTCTAGCACAGACCTATAAAGATAATAATAAGGGGATGAGCTTTCCATGAGAAACTCTCTTCATCATCAATCCCAGGACAAATATGCTAGTTCTATCAAACTATGAGAGTGGGTTCAGGATAACATGGAAGCATTCCTAATAAATAAAAGTCGTGTTTGGTCCCGGAAAACTAGCTTTCTCTATCTCTCTCATTGTGAAGAAAACAATGGAAATACTCATGTTGAATTGCATCATAGATAGAAGACATTAACGATCCAATGCATTCTATAAAATTCATTAATATGCTTTTCTTAAAAGAAACCAAACGAGGATCAAATTGTTATGGGCTAAAAACTCAAAGACAAAGAAGTGCACTGACCTGCACGGCGATGTGGCTCTTGAGGGTATCTATGAGCTCTGGAGTCGTTTTATCAATCTCATCTCCATGCCCTAATGCACCACAATAACCTTTTCCCCACGTATAGACCTGAATCGATTGTACCAGAGTCAATGCCAACTGCTACAATAGATTTTGGAGGAAAAAGCATGAAATCTTAATATAGAGAGCTGACCAGTCCATTAGAGTCCAGTGCCACTGCATGCTCGTCCCCAGCAGAAACGCGAACTACATGGATCCCCCTCCTCCGGAATGACAGAATCTGACGTGGTTGGAACTCATTGTGCTGTTCTCCATGGCCAAGACAGAAGTTCTGCCCTGACCCGAAGGAGTAGACTGTGCCGCTCTCTGCTACAGCCAAGACATAACTCGGGCCAGCAGCAACCTGCACTATAGGGCCCATGGACTTGAATTGTTCGAGCACTTTGGGCGTGGGCCTCTCCAAAGTGTCTCCATGACCTAGTTGGCCGTACGTGTTGCTCCCACATGAATATACTTGGCCTTGTCTCGTGAGAAAGACTGTAAAACTGAGTCCCGAAGCAACCTGAAAGACAGTCTTGGCCTTTTATTTGGGTTCCCACAGAAGAAAAGTACTAACAGTGACAGCATTAGAGACGCATAGACAAACAAGAATTGATTCTCAGCAAAATATAGTCCCAACCTGCTTGCAAGGAACATCCTTCAATGCCTCAACAAGCCTAGGTTTAAAAATGGGTCTTGCCGTATCTCTATGTCCACAACAGTAGGATGAATTGTCCCCACAAGTAAAAACCTGCATCAGTAGAAGCCAATACCATTAGAAAGCCAAGAAGAATATTATCAAGATTATTTTCAAACTATGGATACATCAGCAAGTGTTTACTGAAAACTGAGAATTTACAAGTTTCAAACCTCTCCAGATTGCATGACGAAAGCGGCATGATTGTGGGAGGCCGACACTTGCAATACATGAGCTGGGTATGGAAAACTAATTGGGGTGAATGCTACACATTGTGTTATTTCAGCACTATGACCGAGTACACCTGACAAACAAGATCCGCAAGAATACACAGATGATTCGTGAAGTAGCAAAGTATGATATCTCCCAGTTGTAACCTGCATCTGCTTGAGAATTAGACATGGAATTAGAACTTGCTCAAGAGCCCGCAAGTGAAGTAATAACTAATGGTTTGCACAATATGTTGAAGTTTACTGTGCAATCATAGTGCAATAGGAAACATGTGCAATGCTCAAACTTGATATCAAAAGGTGTAACAATTAAATGAGGAGGAAAAAAAATTGAACTTGGAGAATCAAAGAACCAGTACATTGCCTGCTGGGGTCACGACCATGTCAGATGATTGCTCCACAGATTGCAGGAACCTCAGAAGTCTTTTCCAATTGCCATCGCAGCGGTCAAAGATCTCTTTCTTGGATTTTAAACTCATAGGTGCATATAAAGGATGAGACCTACAAAGCTGAAATGCTGCAAACTCGACCAAGGACCGGAATTTATGGGGATACAACCCATGGCTACCCCCGAAAACCTTCGAAGTCAACTCTACGTACACGAGGTCTGTCACACTGAGCCGGCCGCAGCTCAGAATTTCTAAAATCAAATGCGAGGGCAAATCATCGAACAAAGCCAACCTATTTCTGTCCGCCATTTCTTTCAAGACTCTCAATTTACTAACTACCACCCGAGAAACTCCCAACTCTCAGCCTTTTACGCAGTTGGGGAATCGGTAAGAATCGTGGAAGCAAGGATTTTGGGAGCAGGGTTCCCGAAAGGTCAAATTTTTAGGCGAAATCTAAGGCAATGAAAGCAGCATATGAAGAAAACATCGGAGGGGAGGAAAATGTACGAGATTGAGAAGAGCAATGGTGGTCTATACGGGGAGAAATTGTTAGGTGTGCGAGACAGTAATGGTAAATAAAACATCAGAAGGAATAACGCACACCGCCCCGACTCCCGTACTTCTTATGGAGATTGAAGGGTCTCCCACCTGATGCAATTAAAGCACAATCAATCAACAACCCAATTGAAAAAACGCCGATTCAGGGATCAAACAGCAATGTCGATCGAAGTGAGGAATCTTATGAGTGAAGACGAAGTGGAGAAGCTGTTGTCCCACCGGAAATTGAGAGAGAATTGCGGCAGGCGCGTGTTGTCACATTTAACTGGCGATCGGAGAAAGCTGAGGGAAAAGCAGAGGGCGGGGGTCTGACGAGATTTCCACTAACAGAGCAAAAGTTGAGGCTCAGGTCTGACTTTTTTTATAGGCCAATTCCTTCTCCCAATTGGAGCTTTTGCTGAAATGGCGAAACTTTCTCTCTCTAGACTTTCCCACCGAGAGAGCGCGTCGAGGGGAGAGAGAGGGGTTTAGGGCGCAAGAGAAGGAATCTCTCTCGACATTGATGCCCCGCGTGGAATTTCGACCTACTGCTACCACTGTACAGTGCTCCTCCTTCTCCTCCTCCTCCGCCTTCGATTCGACCTTCTCCTTCTCAGTCTCTGTCGTGTAGGCGATCACGCGTGGAGGCTTCGGGTGCTGCCACGTCAGCAGAGACAACGGGGTTTTGCGTCACCAGCTGTTTGGTTGCTCTGTCGGATGTTTGACCCGCAACTCGCGACAGTATATATTTTAATTCCTTACGCGCGCTCTCTCCACTCCGGGAGTTCCCGCTGTGTCTGACTTTCTCACCTGCCAAGCTAGCGCAATAAAATGCTCGTAGAAATTAACCCTCGAGATTATTCAGAAAATGCTATTGAATTTGGTCTCTCTCTCTCTCTTTTTTTTTAATAAGTGACGAATTCTATTAATCATCCATAAGAGAGAGAGAGAGAGAGAGAGAAGCATTGGCAGAGAATTGTGGAAGTGAGTAGTACATGGGTAATTAAAAGAAAATGAATATAAAATTTTGGCATTTGCTCCAATGTTTTCCATAATCTAATCTAATGACTTCAATTTTTTTTAAAATTATCTGCAATGAGCAATTTAGAGAGAAACAAAGCTTAAGACAGAAAAAAATCTTGTCCATGTTGTAATAATATAGATTTTGAGAGGCATAAAAGTTATACATTACTTCATTGATCATCGCTGCCTTGAAATATTTGAATGTGCGCTATTTAACAAAGTCATTATGCCCGTGTGAAGTTTGTACTTCGCACTTTTATACCAACAATCATCTAGTTACATGAAGATAATCTCTAGTTCTAATCTCTTCTCTCTGGCCCTAAATTTAATTTCCTAAAATTATATTGTAAAAATCAACCAGGTAAGTATTCAGAATGGCTCAATGGACTCGTGGAGGAAATCAGGTGAGTTGGGGGGATCAAAGATGGAAATACGAGAAATAGACAAAACAGATTAATGATAAGACTAGATAGATCAGAACTTCCATTTTTTGAATAGGTAAACAAAAAACTTAAAGGATCATTTTCGCTAATTATACAACAGTAACTTTGAGGAGCTCTTTTAGTTGGGTCCCTGAGTGAGTCTCTGCATCTCGTTTTGGTCGTTGAGGGTCTCGATGAGGAGCGGAGGGGCATACTGGGCATTCCCTTGGTGCTCTTCTGAGTCCTGACAGAAAGAAAGAATGATCGTATCGATCGACATCTCCACGACAGCGAAGAAGAGCGTGGCGACGACATAACCGAGGCCCCAACAAGCCTACAAGAGTAAAAAGAGACGCGAACCAGATTAGAACAAGCACCATCATCCTCTAATTATATATTTGACGAGTAAAGAAATCTTAGTACCAATACGGGAAGGAGCGGAGAGGAGATTTTGTGGTGGGAAGATTTGTATTTGTGGGCATCCAACATGAGGAAGGCGAAGAGGGCGCTTGAGAGGCTGATACAGAGTTTCCCAAGGGAAAGAATAACGTCTCCAATAACATTGACCTTCCCTATTCGGAGGATGTTATTAAAGATCAGTTCAGTCGCTATCGCTGATGCTCCACAGAAGCTTTTCCCGGTTATAGCAATCTGCAACAGTCACAATGGATGTCTGAGTAATATGCGTATGACAGTCTATCTTTGATCTGTTTGGCTTCGAAGAACAAGTTCTCTGCTTCTTTGTGTGAGGGCAATGTGACACTTAACTGCACCATTTCTACCATGTTTCAGGATAAGAATTCTTATTACACGTATTACACCTAGTTTTGGGGAAGACAAAAGCTTTAGATAATTACCATAATGTAGGCATTGCGGCTGACTGACTTGATGGTACACTCGATGCAGGTTAAGAAAAACCGAGAAGAATGAAACACCAACTTCCCGAAAAATCCATCAGGTGTGGAGCTGGAGACTTTCAGTTTACGACGAGCCGATTCGAGTATGAAGCGGACCGATTCCACGAATGAAACAACAAGAGAACCAAGAACTATGGACCCGAGGCTATATCTAATCAGCCGCTTCATCGAGGCAAATACTGGAAGAAAAGGTACTTCTGTCTGCACAAGGAGAACTCACAGAGATCAGGACCACTTGGTTCAGATAAGAGCAACTTCCAGTAAGATAAGAAGTTACACAGGGAAGAGAAAAACAATTTAGTGGACACGAGCAAAAGAGCTAATTGCTACTTACTGAAGTTTCACCCCGAGCCCAGTAATATGAAGCCACGGAGCCAGCAATAATCGTAGCAGAGCAACCTATGACGAACTGCGTAGCCCAATAACATCCAAACAGGTGGAAAAATATGGCAACGGCGATATGAGGGGTATAGTGAACGCTGTAGCCACAGCAGCGATCGCAGTTGACCTTCTTAAGGGCTAGATCGTAAGCACAGCAATTGGAACTGCAGTTGTTTTGGAGAACCCGACCTGAACTGAACAGGTGCAGAGTGGCTGATAACCAGAACATGTAGAAGATTGCCAGGACAATATAGGGCATGATTGGAAAGATTATTAATGCTTGAACTTCTCCAATAACCTTTGCAGCAACCTGCGTGGATATCAAGCAACAGAGAGCAAAAAAGCAAATTTATTACCAAGACCAATTCTTTTTGCGTATCCAATTATTGATATTGGATCCACTTAGTTGATCAGTTACTTAGGATTACAAACAATGAACTTGCCTTGAGGACAGATGTCGCCATTAGGATGCGGCGGACAATGGCAATGGATGCGAGGACAGAGACGATCATAATAAATGTCATGAGAACAGTGACAGCACGAAGGTGATGGAGCTCCTGAAGGATTATGAGTTAATTAAGGGAAGAACGGAAAAATGAATCACAGTTGTAACCAGACGATAACAGAGGCTCACCCTTGCTGATACACGATAATATGGATCATGCTCACCAATGATTGGGGATATAGCATCATGTCCAATCCATCCAGCTGAAAATGAGAGATACAAATATCAGTCTTTCATGATCTCAAACAAGCGGACATAAACAAGCCAGTTAAGATAAACTTGTGAGCAATCAGACTGAAATATAAGTAACACATCTCACAATACAGACAACGACATATTTTTTAAATATATTTTGATGTTGACGGTATAAGGAGAAAATTGGGGAAAAATGACTAGTTATTGGATAAGTAACGTCTTCTGTTAATGGCATTGAAGAATCCCATGGTGTATATCTGTCAACATGCTGAAGATCAAAGCAGAGGGTGATTGGTCCGCAGAACAACAGTACATAGCCCAATTTCTCTGGCAATATTAAACAATCTTACCTTTTAGAAAATAAAACATTGTGACTGATATGATAAGGACATTGAATACAGCAACAGTGATCCAGGGCATTGCAGCGACAAAATGTCGAATGAGTAGCAGCCAAACAATTGACAAGAGGAGAGGAAGCAGTCCCCCACATACAATCAGCACTGGCCACGACTTTCCAACATCAGCCATGTACCTCTGCAAGGGGAAAGGCCTTTAGTATCAAAGCATGTAAAGAAGTAATAATAAAGCTATATTTGCGAAGAGCAGTTCTGAACCTTTAAGACGGACGATCGGGCATTAATTGACCGGTGAATAGATTTGTCTATAACGATGCCCTCGTTGATGTTCACTCCACCCATCTGTTGCCAATGGCGCAAAGACATATTGGATGCACGTGCAATAAATTGGCAGTTCCAATAAACTGGAAACAGTAACAAAATCAGTTGTTTCTATCGTGAACTGATATGAAAAATATCCATGCTCTCACTGAATGTATCTACTGACCATTAACACTTGGAAATATGACAGGGTAACAAGGGCCCTGAAGTTGAAGAGAGGTGTTTCGCATCTCTGGAGTGAGGAACTCAAAGTAGTCATAATTCCGATCAATCCAATCATCCATTGAGAGGCGAATTTCTCCCTCAGGATAATCACAGACCCAGTTGAGTCCATCATCTGATGGCATCGGGCAGTCCAACAAACAAATACTCCGGGCATTGGAAAGGCTGAATTGGCTGTCCTTTAAGCCGCTCTGGTACACTTGATTAGGGTTCAACCAATATCTGAGTTCGAGCTCCCTGAGGCCAGGATTCGCATGCTTGTCTCCACATACATTTCCTTTGTAGTCTAATCCATAAGTAAGCCTGACAGTTCACAGAGCACGATTATTACACAAAGGGAGGAAAACACAGTCTAAAATTTTCAGCAGAATGTTTACAAGATCCAAACAACAAACTATTTAACTGTTTCACTACAAAACTTAAGAATGTGGACCGTCCAAACACCCATAACCTTTTATATGCAGATGAGTACCAGTAACCTACAAGCTCTAGCATTTTCATGAATTACGAATCTATTCTTGCCCTCGAGCTCATAAATTTTCTTACAGCTAAGCATCCCTACAGCATATGAAGGTGACTTCACCATGTCAATAATAGAGACATCAACGCTCAAGTGCAAAAAAAATTATCCTCAAGACATGGCTAGTTCAACTCGACAGCCGGAAACGTTATTCCAATTAAGAATGACAATTTAATCAATGTCAATTCCAAGATTTCGCTTGCCGGACAGACATTACACTATCGGCTTCAAATCCAATAGAAAATCTACCATTACAGAGAGAAAAGCTCAAATTGCAAACCTTACTTTACCAAACCTTGTAAAGATCGAGACTTGACAAGACAGTAGTGAGCACAAATTAGGGAGGTTGGTTACCTTAAGGGGTTCCCCTGGTTAAAACCGAAGCTCGAGTTAACAATCATTGCGACCCAGAAGGCAATGAAGATCACAAGAAACGCAACATCCCTGCATTTCCTGTTGTGCCTAATCACACCTCCCAGCTGGGTGCTCCCATCGCTTGATGGGTACCTCCCAATCACTGGCCCGAGAGGACCCCTCATGGATTCTAGAGAGAGAAAGAGCAGTACTTGGTGAAGGAGGGGAAAGAGAGGGAAACAGTGAGTGAGTAGAGTGGAAGCAAGGAGGGTGTGAGAACAGGGAAAGGGAGCTTGAAGGGGTTTAAGATTAGGAATCTTTGTCTAAGCAAATTGTGTGTTAATGTCTTCTTTTTTAAAGACAACAAAATATTAAGAAAACAAAACAAAATATATTAGCTCAGCTCACTCTCCGTTTTCTTTCAAAGAATCCATGTCTGCCTCATGACGGCTCGTACGGGGACGACTGTGACTCGGCTAGTCGGCTTCTAAGCTCAGCTTCTACTCGCCATATATATACATATATATATATATATATGTATTTATCTGCATATAATTTTCAATCTTTTTTTTTCAGTTTCTTTTTCTTTTTTCTTTTGGAGTAACATATAAAATTTGATGACTTTTCCCATTGACTAACCACCAGTTTGAAACCATTTACACCTGCATGTATTAAGCATCATTAAGACGAGACAAGAAAACCAAATAAACGTTGTAAATTATTATTTTTTTCTTTTTTCAGAGGAGAAAAAGAGAGGTACAAACATATGCAAACCTATCGATCAAGTCCATAAGTAAGCATTCCATGCTTTACTTATAATGATAATATACAAAATAAGATAATAAAATTCTGCTGGGTGTTGTAAAAAATAATCCGAATTTTTTAGTAAAATAGAGTATCCAATATTTTAATGTTTATTCCCATAAAAATACGAGCCCAAATCCTGGGGTCCACAATGGTTTTGTTAGTGGGTGCATTCTCTATGTTCAGTTCGCTAATGTGGTTGTCTGAGAATGAACATGTGTATAGGTAGACATATGAGATGGCTAATGTGGAAATTTAATGCTGTGTTTGGTTTCAAAGTATGATTTTAAAATTAGATTTTGATTTTGAAAAAAAAGTGATATAAATGGAATCTATTATTTGACTTTATATGAATTATTTTGTTTCGTTGTGAAAAATAATGGTATAAATGTAATCCACTATTTGACTTTGTATAAGTTATTTTATTTTGTTGTTAGTAGAATTAAATTAAAGTGTGATTTTAAAATTATACTTTGAAACCAAACAAGTCATAAATGAACATATTACATGCATATATATATATATATATATCACTCCTGTGACGATTGGTTAATATAGGGAAAAAAGTCAAAAAAAGAGATAAAAACAAACGATGAGCTGAATAAGCAGATCAGCCAACACTCAGAAAAAAACAAGCCGGTATGGGGAATATTCATTTTCTATTTGATTAATTAATTGATTAATCATATAACAGAGCTTGGTATTTTCCGCCGCTTTGCTGATAAGGACAGTGATTCGAATTCTATTTATAAGTTCAAGGCCAAAAAGGCCCAATACTGCATAAGATGTCAGAATTTTGAATGTTTTGCGAGTCTCAAGAACTTCAGGCCCATGGTCCTGACAACCGACCGTTTTGTTAGTTATCGGAGGCATCAAATGCCCACATTCAAGAACAACTTTTTTGGTACGATGTATGTTTAGCACGTAACAGTCTGTTGGCTAGACGGCTTGGCTTTGATTATGAGATATTTCCGGTAAGTTTCAAGCCCTTTGTCAAGAACTTCTTTGTTAAACTTGTGGTGTTGGGCTGGAGCTCTCATCTTGCGGTAAAAGTATGCATGCAATATAAGATTTTTGTTCACAAAGAATCAAGAAGATTATATATATTCTTTATTGCAGTATATGATCCCTAGCTATTCTCTCCGATTATTATATAAACTGTTATTTTCGTGCGTAGTTGTCTGACTGATCAGTGTTTTCTGGATTCTGCTAATCTTCGTTTTTAATTTCCTCGTGTCGCCTCACCCGCATTTAATATTCCGCTCCAGCAATACATATGCATGCATGTGAACTAGATTGGACTAGGTTCATGATGTGATTATTTCTTTTCATGCGTTTCTCAGAACAGAATGAATCGGGTGAAGAATTTCATGGATGCACACATCAGCGCATCTTCAGTTAGTGGCGTATATCGTTACAGTTATCAAGGCCTCATGACGAGCATGGAAACGCTCAAACGGAAACGAGCGGTATTGTCCAGCAGAAGAAGAGACATAAATGCAGGATTCGAAGATGAAGAGTCGGTCCTTGGGAAGAAAAGGAAGACAGAGGTCGATCATTGGCTGAGTCTTGCAGAACGCATAAGAGGTGAAATCCACAACAAGTACGGAACAGCGAGTGGCTCGAGGGGGATTGCTCTCACGAGTAAACCTGGTACATCTCGTGGATAAACAGACTAGACAAGTGGATCAACTACTCGAGCTTAGCGAGTTTCCTGATGAAAGGCAAGTGATCAAGGTGGAGGGGACAGGAGGGTACAGTAGAAGCCTCGTGAGGAGTATGAAAGCGCTCAGAAGGAAACCGGAGATGTTGACCGCCTGGACTCCCGACATTATGGCTGAGCTGCAGTTTACAGAGCGGGTGCCCGGAAAGCGGTAGAACGTGCGACATATGACTTAGAATGGGAAGTTGCAGTAAGGGGAAGACCCTCGTGGTCACAGGCATGCCGCGCTGATGAATTGACAGAAGAACTGGATTATCTCTTCAAGCGAAGCAGATGTTTCGGAGAGCTCATGCTCAACGTGGAGGAGGATGGTAGACGTGGATTCGCAGCACCAGAACCAGTTGGACAAGCTTTTGATCGCAATTTTGAAAAGATTTGGATTGCCTGATGAACAATGATGTGCGGGGCACTGGAGTTGTACGGAATAGGTGGAGTGGGCAAGACCACCTTGGTGACTCACATCCATAATCAGCTCCTGAAGGATAAAAGTTCGTTGGATGATGTTTACCGGGTAACACGTAGCACAGGAATGCAACATCCATAAACTCCAGAGCGACATTGCTGATTGTTTCCGTACGTCTTGACCTGTCCAAAGAGCACGAATTGATCCTAAGGGCCTTGCAAACACCTTGACGACAAAGAAAGTTGTTATCATGTGGGATGATGTATGGAAATCTTATGAGTTAGAGAAGGTTGGGATACCCCTCTGCGGAGCCGACAACAGACGCAGGCTAATCAAGTACGTCCCGTTCACTGCATGTATCCATGCCGGCAAATGCAATGCGATGAAGTGATCAAAGTGGTGTATCCTCATTCAGAGGAAGAATCATGGTTCTCAATTATTCAAGAAGGAAAATCTCAAGAGTGGGGTCTGCTGGAAAATTGAGGTCGAAGAGGTTGCAAAATCAGTTCCAAAGGAATGCGCGGGTGCCTGCCGGGCTGCCTTAAAGAGGTAGCCGTGAGTACGAGAGGAATAGACAATATTTATGAGTGGAAGGATTTAATTGGAACGACTGACTGAGAAGGAAAATGAAGTCATTTGGAATTTAGGAGACTGCCGGCCTTGAAACCGTACATCATATATATAGTTATGGATGGAAATTTATTTTCTTAGTTAGATCGATGATGTCCAAAAGCTTTCTACATATAAATAATCTTTTTGACATATATTCTAGCTAGGTGACTTCTGTTAGGTTTCACTTGATCGTGTTGAAAATTACAAGCGGATCTTGCTTAGATTTCCTTAGACCTGAACTGATTTTGCTTAGATTTGATTACATTACATTTGACGGATCAGATGGGGAAGGACTGAGCAACATATAGACTTTAGCTTGTATGCTTAGCTCCTGCTTGCAGAGTGTATGTGTATAATGTTGAATGATCTTTTCCATCATCAATGGATATAAGTTTCAGTTCTTCAGTTTCATTTGGGTTGCATAATTAATTCCGGGTTTGAATATAATTTTCCGTTCCTCAGTTTCATTTGATGAGTGAGTAACTCCTTTTTTTATTTTTTTTTATTTTATAATCTCTATATATAAAAAAATAAAGTATGAGCTGAATTCTCACACCGCTACATCATCCAAAAATAAGAAACGGAACTTTCTCGTTTTGTCACGTCATCATTTATATGCTAGGCAAATTTTTATACTCTTTTACCAAGAAAATATTCTCACATAAGTTATTCTAAATTAATATATAAATTATATTCACAATAGTTCAATGAAATATATATATATATATATTAAGCAAAGCAAGAATATAGAATTAAAAATATATATCTTTAAAAATTAAATTTTAAATTATATATCTTTCTTCTTAGCAAAGATATCAACGGAATATATGTACTATACATTGGCATTAGTCCAAACCAAATATATATATATATATATATATATTTATGTATATATCAATTCTTATAAGTATATATTGCAGGTCCATATAAGTAGAATGGACACTCAAAACATATATATATGTATATATATATCTATATCGATTCTTCTGCTTAGATGCGGTTTGCATTATATGCGTACTTCCTTTCTTCACAACAAAAGATATTAACAGAACACACACACACACACACAGATATATGTATATATCGATATTATCGGGTTAGATGTGGTGAAATTTAAGGACTATCGATATATACAAGTATATACATTTAGGGGAGCAAAAGGAAAAGCAGAACAATAATTATATATAATTATATTATATATATGATCTCAAACCTCTTTTTTTTCCTTTTCTCCAAATTTCTTTTTTTTGGTTGAACTTTGATTGTTAAACGAACTTTTTAATATGCAAATGTGAAATTGATTACTCCGATATTGATTGTTTTGACGGAATCTCTATTGCAGTTCCATTGTGGATGTCTCTTCAATAATTGTAAAACTTTTTTTATTTTTCTTATGCTCTGAATATTATTTTTTATGCTTATTTTATAATTTAATGGAAATCTTTCTCTATAAACTTCTTCATGAGCTTTATTTATTTATTCTTAATTCTTTGGTTGAATTTTGATTGGTAGAATAATTTTTTAATGCAAATTTCAAACTAATTGCCTTGATATTGATTGTTTTAATAATTTTCTCCATTTTTTTCTTTTTCTTGATTGAATTTTGATTGTTGAATGAATGTTTTAAAGAAAATTCAAAATTGATTGTGCCAATGATTAACTTTAAGGATCTATATATAAATATATATAAACATAGTCTCTAGTCGAATTCTCATATCGCTACATCATCAAAACATAAAAGAAAATTCCATATTCTTATTTCATAGTATAATGAAAATCCTTTCTCCATAAACTTTAAATTCAATCACTTTTTTCAGTAGAATTGAATTCAATAGCTTTATTTATTTATTTATTTATTCATTCTTATTCTTTGGTTACATTTTGATTTCTATAAATCAATTTTTTAATGCAAATTTTAAATTAATCGCTTCAATATTGAGTGTTTCAATAAAATCTTTATTCTAGTTTTACTATAAGTGTTGATTTCGTAATTGAAAAATTCTTCAATATTTTCTTAATTCTTATTTTATAATTCAATGAAGATCTTTTTTCATCAATTTTGTGCTCAATGTTTTTTTTTCATTTACTTATTTTTACAAATTTTGATTTGCGTAGTCCTAATAATGAAAACACCAATATTGATCTTTACTATTAATAATTAAATTCATTTATATGTATATAATTTAGAGTATCATCTGATACATGACTAAATATACGGTAATTCTATCCTATCAAATTTCTTTTAACTTTTCACTTACTTTACTTTTATGTGATAATTATCTTTGATCGTATAATACTGAAAAAAGATATTTTGCATATTTTTGCTTTAAATTTTTTGTATATGTATATTAGTAAAAGTAATCAGGGAATATACTTAGATCTCAAATTATTTTATAAGAATTATAACTTAATATTTTTAAATAAGAATTCTTATTGTAAGTCATTTTTCATGTATGTTTTACATATTATAATGAAACTAAAAATAATATAAAATTATTTTTTATGATTTTAGATACTATTTATCAATTCCTAAATTTACATAAAAATCAATAAAAAGTGTATATATATATATACATATATTAAGATCAAATTTTACATTATTAAACAATACGAACAAGTTTTAATACTCTAAGATTATTTGCATCTTCAATTTTTTTTTCGGGTTACAAAGAATGCTGAAAGCCTAATAATGAAAAAAAAAATTTAAATAACTAATAAAAAGGTACAGGTAGTTCCATTATATATGAAACTGCAACTTCTAAGTTCACAAATGAGGGCGTGCACCACTGGATAAAAACAAAAATCACATATAATAATAATAACTATAGTTCATTCATAATAATAATGATAATGATTATTATTTTTATCTTCTATTATCATTGTTATTATTGCTTTTGTCCCAATAATTATCCCCATTTGATTTATTATTAATTTTGTCCCTAATAATAATGATCCCATTTGTTGAATTGCTGAATAATCATTATTGTTATTATTGTTTTTGTCCTATCAACTATTTCATTTGGTTTATCATCCCTAACAATTAACCCAATTGGGTGAATCGATGAATAATTATTTTTGTTATTATTATTCTTGTCCCGACTTGATTATCAAAAAATTTGTCCCTCACAATTATCTTATTTGGCGAATTGGTAATATTAGTAAATTTAATGAAAGTTATTATTGTTATTATTTTCTTGTCCCAATCCCATCAATATTATTACTATTTTTGTCCCAAATAACAATTACAACAACAAAATTAATAATAATAACTTTAAAAATAAATAATATCCTTTTTGTGGGAGTAACACTAAAGATGAAAATGATAATAATTTTAAAAGAAATAATATTATTTTTGGTGAGAGTTGTGGAAGCTTTCAAATCACAACCACTGGCTCGGAATAGGAGTTGTTCGACGGACAACTAACTGTAACTGTATGAACTAAACTGAACAGTGGTTGCCACCTTTGTCTGAAATCATTTATTATAAAGTCAAACATAAATAAATAATTAGTACTAATATTTTTAGTGAGATCACAAGAAATCCTAGTATATTGGGTAAAAATAAAGGCGTTTACCGAACATCTATTGTGCAAGTAAAATCACATGCTGAGAATCAGGTAAAATCCAGCTGCCATTACGTTAGAGTTCAGGGTTTATTGAATTGCAATATACTAGTCGTGAAACTCGTGCGTTGCATGGAAAAAAAACGTTAATATACTTTTTTTAATTGTTTAAAAATCATAATAATTTGCATACAATCTATTGTGGAGGATGCCAGATTTGACAAATTTAGATCGAGAAGTAAGAACAATGAATACCGAGATATATGTGGTAAAACCTTCGAGAGTGAGGGAAATGTCCACGGACAAAGTAAGAGATTTCACTATATCGATAAACCGGATATTACAACATCAAGATCACAATCAATTTTTTTAGCCCCCGTCACAAGATCTAACCCAAGGATAACCTTACAATCTTCTTGATACAAGACGCTATCCCCTTTAAATAAATACAATACCTTCCAAACATCTCAAGAATATCCTAATATAATCTTAGGATATTTCCCCTTTGAAATATTATAAAGATATTTTAGAACTATCTCTAACATCCCCTAAGATAATTTCTATATTTAAAGATCTGAAAGATACAACGAAATCTCTACACAATAAAAAAAAATATAATCTCAGGATAATAAGAGATCTCGTCCCCTTCTTTTTTCGTCCGATCTTGTTAGCTCTTCAGTCTTCGGGTTCTCAACTGAATATGAGACATACTGAACACCGTCAATAAAAATATATTATTAAATATATGAATAATGGTAATTTAAATTGACGAATATAATATGAAAAACTATATTGAAGAAATATAAAAAGACATCCTTCTAAAGTGCATACGTAACAACATATTTTATTTTGGATTTTGACGCGATCTATACATAAAATTAGAGATACCGAAAATTTCACAAAATTTCCATCTAGTAATCTAAACATTCTAGATCTATTAGACGTACATAAGTGACAAATAGAAAAACAAATAATTGAAAAACTATGCTTCATGTCTTACGATAGACGTATTTTTTGAAAAAATCACCTTCAATTTAATATGTACCGAGGAAAAAAATTCAAATCACAACATATTGTATACATATAAAATGAAAATTAATGAAAAGGAATCTTTTTCATAAGAACATATGTAGGCATACATAAAAGAAAAAAATTGAGATTGATTCATCACGGTTTTCATACTTTCAAGATCAAGAATTCGACGTGAAACAATAATAAGCAAAAAATTTAACGGAACTTGTTGTGAGCATATTTTTTGAGAGCTCATAGACGTATTCTTAAAAGTCAAATAGGCCACTTTATGTGGGTAGTGGTTTCTATTTATAACGTATTATTTAGAATCTAGGAAGAACATAATTTGATATGGTCTTTGAAAATTAAATATGATTCATATATGAATTATAATCTCTCATTAAAGATAAATATATTTTAGAGAATATCATAGATAAATATATTTGTAATTTCTAAAAATTCATTAGAAATAAAAAAAATTTTAAAAAAACTCAAAAATTCGATATATTCAAAAAGTCGAGTTTTTGACGCCATCAATCATATATCTTTGAAAAGTTCATAGAGAAATTCAAATTTTATCATATGTATCATATGTATCTTTAAAAAGTTAAAACAAAACCCTTTGATTAAAAATTAATAAAAAAATTATCATACATATCTTTAAAAACTTAAAACAAATCATTTTTATTATAAATTAACATAAAAATAAAAAACTCAAAACTTCGAAAAAAATCCATTAAGAAACGAAACGCTCTAAGACCATCTAACCAAACCCTACACAGTCCTGCTTTATATTATATTATATATATATATATATGTATATATATATTGTTATTTTGATCGATCGAATCATAAATAGCACAGTAACACATCTTGGCGCAATATATAAATGCAATATGCAATATCTTCCTTGCTGTAATTGCGAGATAACTTTCCACGATGTGTAAATTTTACATCGATGTCGATCAGCTTGAGAAATCGAAATCATGATAAAAGAATTCTCATAGGTTAACTAACCACCCCGTAAATGTAAGTGAGGCAATATTATAATCGGCGGTCCAAACGTTACATTCAAGATGATGATGAAAACAAAATTGTGAAAAACCTATGAACTCTTCTACAAGGAACCAGCCCGGAGATATCTGATACTACCGTTCGGTTGATTCTTTTGTTTCTTCCTGTTATTTTTCGGGGTCTTATCCTTTGTGCCACTTTCTTCTTGGCGTTTCCGCACTTTGGCATCCTCATCCACTCTCTCCTTCTTATCAGACTTCTTAGAGGTAGATGATTTTCTTTTCCTCTTTCCCGAGGAATTCAGTTCGGTGTAAGGTTCGAATAGATTGCCTCCTCGTGGAAGCGGTTCTTCTTCGTTATCCCACTGCCAGTTGCAGAACATGTCTTGCCCGCTTTCTAAACCGAGTTCCACAGGTTCTCCAGCACCGGGAAGCAAGCTCTTGAAAGTGACCTCTCCATTACGCCCTCCCTTCCTCCCCAGCAAAACTGGATCCGGTCTAATTATAGTTCCAAGGATGCTCCTCTGGGGCCCAAGGCTCATGATGGTCTTAGGATTCGTCAATGTAGAGAACGCCATTGCAAAAGCCGACCTAATCTGTGTATCCACAAAAGTCATTTGTAAATTTATCAATTCACAGCTCTTCCATCAACTTCCGTTGGTTTACCTTCCCACTGAAGTTACATCTCAGTGAAGAACTCCCAATTGTACTTACCCTTAAATTACCTTCCAAACAGACTCGATTTAGGACGTAAAACTAAACAGAGATGAGTCAGATGAATATGTAACGTACCTGGGAATAGTTAAAGGAGTTCTTCCCAATATCATTATCCGGGGCCTGATTCATCAAGAACGGAAAAGGAATAAAATTTAACCAAAAAAATAAAAAGGACGATCAACAAGAGAGAATTCCTGTGCAGCAAGAATCAACTCCTCCAGTTTCTGGGCTACTTCTCACTGTTTTTATACAAATGAAGGTACAGACCTAAAAAGGTTCTACACACACACAAAGTCAAACAAAACAGAGGGAGGAGCATTATGGTCCCTGCTCGGAAAATTCCAGAAAGGATGCAGCAGCTCAAACTGAGGCTCACAGTTACAAAAATTATTTGCAAAAGTTTCCCTCATTATGCACTTCATTTCTATAGCAGATCATCATATATAATAAAAAAAAAAGACTACATTTAACCTCTATGCAGCAACCTGTGGGTCCTCAATGGAGATTAATGGCCATCCCCTGAAGTTTGATGATGAAAACCTACAATAAGAAGCTCATATTATGACATGAAAATCTTAGCATAACTTCCTATGAGCGAGAAGAAGTGAAAGCCCCCAAAAAAATGGTCAAAGCGAAAGCAATGGGGAATAGCAATGGAGTGTATTATCAATCCTATTACCCTCTGCTACTCTTCAAGTAAAATGCGCCTCCCCCTCTGCAGGATATACCAACATCTGCTGTGTTCAACTTGCGTCCATAAAAATCAAAGAAGTTTACCTAGTTTCCCGACAGAGATACAAAGAATTGAATGAATTTATTTAGATTAAGTAAAACAATTAGATTGCTAACACAAGTAGGATAGTGGTGCATGAACTAAATATATACCACACAAGCTTTCTCGTCACTTAATGGTACCAAAAGAAAGGAAAACAAATTAAGTTAAATTGTGGGGAAGCACATACCAAAAGGACTCCCAAATTATGTTCTGGAGAAGCCTGGCTTGCACGAACATTCTGTGGCAGATAGAATATGAAATAGTGGGAAGACATAAAGAAGTTATCAACTAATAGGAAAATAGACATCCAACCAGCTATGAGCAAATGACACCATTCCACTGTAAGGTAACAACTTCACCAAGAAAAGATCGATTGAAATACATCGACATCCATCAAGCTGATTTTATTCATTTAATACTGTCGAACCCCTAAAAGATGGTATGGACCTATTGGGAATATTCAAAAAGTTGTGCACGTTCGCTGGGATACAAAGCAACTGAAAGTTACTGGCTATTAAAAAACCATTGAACCAAATTGTACGTGAGCCTTACAATTGAGCAAAAGAAAAAAGAAAAAAAGTGTTTCAGCAGAATTACATATCACACTGTCACAGCTTTGCTGCTCCAACAAGTCATCTTAAGTGGGGAAAAAAAAATGCTTCTCATGAAAGATTTTGTTAATGAGAGATCTAGATACTGCAGAAGCCAGTTGAAATGTCGATCTACTCAGTTAATAAAACCATAGAAGTAGAAGTCATAGAAGCCTCCCTACTTGGTTCATAAACCATACAAGTAAAATTCAAAGCCATAAAAAGTACACGTTTTTATTTCACAATGACAAAGCAAACTGCATGAGAAACCATGTCTTAGAGCCAAAACTTTCTCTAGCGCAATAAGTTAATGAAAATTTACTTACCCGCAACAATGCCATAATCATGGTTAAGAGCGCATAAGAACCGATTCCACCAGAATAAACCTATATGTGCAAAATAACATGCGCATTAAGTAACTGAAATGAAATAGCCAAAATGATTTTCTTCTACTTTTTTTAAATATATGGTTTATTACAACGAAGTAGACAGAGCCACCTCATTCAATTCCCTCTGCTGCAAAAATACTTTCAAGATGAGACAAAGTGGTCGCAATGGAGGGAACTTAGATATAACATCCTGAGACAACAAAGAGAACGGCAGCAATTGAATACAAGGGACTCAGCTACATAGATATAACAACATACATCCATGATATATATAGAAATTCAAACAACTGCAGGAACCAGAGGGAAACCTTGATGTAATCAGCAGCTACTGGTCCATTTTGCGCATCAAAGCTGTTACCAGCAATACAAGAAAATGAGGAAAAGACCACTTGATTACAGCATTAGATTGTGCTAATAAACCATCTAATCCCATGATCAGCCATATTTTTGTACAGAACCAAATACAGTCACAGAGCAGTTGACAGATCAAGATAAAGAATTTAACAGGGATTTAAGTACATTTAAATGCAGGTAAATAAGGATGGGGTATATCTTCTTATCATGCAATGCAACAACTAGACAAAATGTGGGGTCAAAATCAGCATACTATTTTAATTGTCATGATGGTAAAAATAGAAACCTGTACAGTTTAGGGATGACCATTCCAGATTCACAACCCCAATTTTAAGCAAACATCCAGGAAAATCAACACAAAATTGCTTTACAAAATATAATGGAATTATACCGCCTCCATCATCATCGCAAGTCTCTTAGGAAGAGCCTGATTAAAACCCATTCCCCAGTTAGATAAATCAAAGCCAATGGATACATTTGTCCTCATTTGGTGAATAAAGAACTTTTAAAGGCACCAAGAAGGTGCAAAATCCTTCTAGAATCCATAAACAAAACTATATATTTGAAACAAGTAGTAAAACCATGTTCCCACATGTGCTGCCAAATAAAGAAAGGTCAAGTTGTTTAACCTTATATCAAATGCAACCTTGCTCTTCTTTTCTACAAATTTGATGATAGGGACGCGTGCCTTTGCAATCACCTAGAGATGTCGGGAAAATCAGATGAAGAATGGCGATGAAAACTCTGACATAGGAAAGCATAAAGCCTCAAACAAAGAACATTATCCAGCTAAGAGTTCCTCACCTGTATCTTAATAGCAATGCCCTTTTGTGATAGTGCCTTCGAAAGGGCCTGTAAACCTAGTTGTGGGGTTTTGATACCTGAACCTATAATTACAACCTACAACGGAAGATATTCAGCTACAGGATGTACAACACAAAACTTAAAAAATTTTAAAAAACCAAAAGCTCACTAAATATGAATTCTTAACAAACACAAATCCCAATAAACTTACATCAATATCACTAGTTGGAAGATATAGTCCCGTGCAGAATGACCCGAAAACTTCTACCTAAGAATGAACAAGAAAGAGAAGAACACTTTGACAGGCTTTCATAGGAAATTACAAAAGAACTTGAGAGAGCATGAGAAAGAATTAATTACTCTGCAGTTGGGCCATATATATTTAATAACTTCAAATACAGATTCAACAGCTGAATTCCGAAGGGCTTGCTCTTCTGGAGTTGGTGACAAGAAGTCGCAGAAATCGACTATCTCTGCATTATGAATATTGGCGATAATTCAAGTTACAATCATCAACACATCCACCAACCAAGCAGAAAAGGCAAGAGATTAACTTTGGAAACATAATCTTGCAAACGAGCCCATCCCGCCAACCGAATGGCAACTAACTAAATCAAGCAGAAAGGATCAATCTTTAGCAGTCCGCTATCCCAAGCGACTCCCTCTATGCACACTGTTTAACAAAAGGGCGGACGACATGGCTCACCGGAGTATACACTAGCTAATAACTCTAAGACTAGCTCCATGCAATTGCAATAGACAGCGAAATTCGCATAGAACTGAAAAAGACGGCAAACATAGAAATTGTTGTAAAAGTAAAACCTTTATGCAACTGAAGCATAGGACTCTTGAATCTGCTATTTCCCCTGAACCACGAGCCCTCCAACCTCGGCAGCTCGGCTTCCCTTGCAGGCGTCTTCAGCTCGGCTTCCCAAGCCGAACGCGGAGATGCAGGCTCCTCCACACTCTCCGGCTCAGCCTCAACATCGAGGGAGAAAAAATCTGGCGCGACGGCGGCGCCGGGGGAAGATGGGTGCAGGTCGGAGAGCGAGATCTCGTTCCGGAACACAGAGTAGAGCCCGGGGCTCTCCGGAGGTTGCGGGGACTGGCCGGAGTCCGGGGAGAAGGACAACGGCAGTGGGCTTAGGGTTTCATAGAGGCAGCTCCGAGGTGTGGCGGTTGAGGCCTCCATCGTTGAGCTCCCGACAGTTTGTGAGCAGCGAAGAGAAAGAGGCGGCAATTTCTTTTTCTTTTTCTTTTTCCCTTTTATATTAATCAATTATTCGTGTAGCTCGCGCATTGAGCCAAGTTGATTTTATTGAATTACTCTCAACTCGTTTTATATAATTTTGACAAATATATATCGATGAACTTCAGATTTTATACAGAATAAATTATATATTTATATTGTTTAAGCGGTTCGGTACTTATTTTCATTAAGTAAAATCTTGAATTCGAATTTTGTGAATGGAGAAAATTGACGCGACGAGAGCTTTACCCTTAAATGAGCTGACCGAGTTTGATTAGTTTAGTCGGGATTCATTAAATTTATGAATATCAGAGTTAAAATATTATATATTTAATTTTTTTACAAAAAATAATTATTTAAATAATAATAATAATAATAATAATAAATCTTACACAAAATATAAAAATGCATGTTCTAAAATTTCGACCTGTGGATCCTAGTGGGGAAGCTTACACCATTGATAAAAAAAAATTGAAAAATTTAACGATCGGTGCAAAAAAAAAAATTAATAGCAATGGTACAAAACATTTTAAAAATATTTCAATCAAATACATTCCGCTTTATTGCAATCAACTTTTACTGATGCGGCAACAGAAGTGTCAAATCACATCCGGCCGTGCAAAAAAATAGTAAAATACTCTAACAAGTACACGGGGCTGAGTACTCAAGACCTGATTGATGAGTTATTTTGCCGGGCAAGAGACAACCTCGGTCCTCCCTTGTGTTGGACATTGATACTACGGAGTGTTCATCCTGAGGGGCAAACCCGAGCAAGAGAGGAGGTTCTGCAGGCATTTGGAAGAGATGGAACACTCGACATAGATGGGCTGAATCACCTAAAGATCGTAAGTCGAAACTTTTCTATTTACGTAAATTAAGCAGAACCAATTTCTGACCTTAAGAGCTTGGTGATAATCTCTTCTACATATTTTTTTCACAGATTACGATGATCCTGTATGAGGTTTTAAGGCTATACCCGCCACTGATATCGATCGGTTGGTTCATCCACAAGGAAATGAAAGTCGGGAACCTAACTATACCAGCAGGAGTAGAACAGTCATTGGTTGTGTTACTTGTCCACCACGATAGAGAGCTCTGGGGAGAAGATGCCCAGGAATTCGAGCCCGAGAGGTTCTCGGAAGGAATCTCAAAGGTGACCAACAACCGAGTTATGTACTTCCAGTTCGGCTGGGGCCCTCAAATCTGCATCCGGATGAACTTTTGCATTGATCGAAGTGAAGACGGCAATGGCAATGATACTGCAACGGTTCTCATTCGAGCTCTGTATCTTATGCCCATGCTCCGGCAACAAGAATCACTCTTCATCCCTAACATGGTGCTCAAGTCATTTTGCGTAGAGCTTAATGAGCTGCTGATACCCTGATGATATTGTCGACGACATAGTACGCTCGGAATCGGATATTGCTACAGAAGATCAGATATAGCTACAGAGAGAGGTAAGAGAGAAGTGTTAATGAATGAAATAGAAGACACCAAGAAAATGTTAGGAAAACAAGCAAGCGAGATGGGATGGGGTGAAAGATAGAGAAGTACCTGTTGAAGAGGAACGAACGGAGGCGAAGTGAATTAAACTCGAAGGGCAGAGACGATGCATTGGGAGGCAGAAATGAGGCTCCACATATTTAATTATCATTGACGGTCAATATTTTAAAATTTGGTTTGGAACAAAGATGAAGAAGGGAGATGTACAGAGTCGAATAGTCGAATGGGAAGATGAAGAAGAGGAGGCTGCCGCATTATGAGAGCAACTGAGCAGTCCTTTTACGAAGTGCTGAAGGTTTTCGATATTTGATCACGAGCTGAGGATTCCCGAATGCAGCTTTATGGGTTCCACTCTTCCACTTTAATATATTATATATTAATTGATTTTGGGATTGGCAGTTACTTCAGAGTGCTAATCTTTGTTTCTTTATCTGCAGACTGTCATTTTTTTTTTACTCCCAAAAAGTGCTCATGACACATCATGATCTTAACAATTGCTGCATAGATTGTTTATAAATAAAATGGCAAGACTTACTGATGCAAAGTTTCAATTCAAACTACTAAATGACATTCATCAACCAAAACTATATTTTTGTGCAAATCAGATGCTTCAAATCACATCATTCATCAAAGTATCATCGTGTCTCTAATCCAAAAGGGAAATTCAATATAGGCAGTAACTCAACAGAAAAACGTGCTTGGATTTGGCTTGTAACCGAATCTAATCGAGCCAACAGTCAACGTATGGTTGGAAGAGCTCCTTACCGTTGGGATGGTCTCACTTAAGCGACTCCTGCCCACCTGGTCGCGCATTCACACTGCATATGGTTCTCAATCCCCGACAAATCAATCATATAGCTGCAGCCCAGTATCGTGTCCTCCTTCCTTCGACTCGTCGTTAGCTACAATTTCCTCCATTTGTGTGCATCCCTTCAATGTTGATTTCTCCAAGATTCCTGATATGGGAGAGTAGCTTTGGAGTGAGGAGCTTTCTTTTATGTTAGGACACAACTTGATTGATTAGTGTTTGAGACCAGAAAACTTGTCATCCTTGCTAGTTTGTGGATGGAGCAATTCCTCCATGTCCACGAGAAATATGAGTTCTTCCAAATTAAAGAGAGACAACTCCTCGAGGCTCGAGAAAAGCTCACCATATAGAGCAGAAGGCTTGCAGAAGGAAATCTCACAGTACGTCAAGTCAGTGAAAGTGGTAAGGGCAACGAAGATAAGTCATTTAAGCTCCCGAAGCCATGAACCTCGCATATTATCAATGACTCAATGCCTTTTGGTAGCCGACAAGTCAAGAGCTCCACTTCACGACCGGTGATCTCGTGTACCTCATAGTTGAATGAATAATCCTACGAGCAATCGATATGTACGCAGGAACTCTGGCATGCCTTTTACATAAGCACTGAATTCACTAACTTCAGAGAAACCCAAGACCTCCAGCTTCTTCAAGTTTATCTATTCGCTAGCTTCTACTTTGGTAATAAGTTGAGGTAACGAAAATGAGAGAGATGGGTAGGTATCTCGGTGGGCCATTCTATCAATTTCAGCTGAATTTGATCTAAAAAGATGACTTGTACTTCACAAGGTAACAATTGATATATGTCAGCCGACATATCACGCTTAATGAATATAAAAAGATGTCAACTAACATATCACGCTGAACATGACTTTTATGTGCCAATTAGTTACACATATCGATGATTGGGTCAAGTGGTAGACGTCGCAGTTCAATATGTGAAATATCAATATCGCCATTTTACCTTGGAAACTAACCCGGATGTGGTTAGCATTTGAACTAAGAACTAGATGTCCGATGTTCCCTTTCTTTTTGGTCATCATCCTCGTTTTGATTGCACTTTTTGCTCGATCTCCCGACTGGATTAGTCAGACCCTATTGGGTTTCTGAATATCAGGGTACACACCGAAAAAAAAAATGTATTCGAATATTATTACGCTTTCTTCTAATTGGATAGTCCCTTTCACGGTGTCTTTTCTCGGATATTATTAATGCATTTTTCCAATTTTTAAGGTTTGTTTTTTTCGCTCTTTTCTCTGTTTTTTTCAATTAAATTTTATTAGTTGCTGCAGGATATGATCAACGACAAATGATTACCGGGGACCAATCTTCATTTTCCCATTTGTATTGTTGGCCCAATTTCATACCGCATTGACATTACTTCTTCCTTTTGCTTCTCTTTTTTCCCCTTCTCAATTGTTTATAATCGATTAAGAAGAAAGTCTGTGGAAAGAATCTTGCTAACATCCAACTGAATTTAATAAAAAAAAAGTGAACATATTTTATGCTTATCCATAAATTCTCTAAATATACTTAGTGCACATATTTTATGCTAGCAAGATATAGGAAACTGCATATATTTTATGCTAGCAAGATTTACCTGTCACGTTTCAACTTTTAAAACTGAATTCAGAAAATGTTGTTTATACCTCCTTTTCTTTTTCTGCTAATAAAATGTAATTTACAAGGTTTAGGATTGGTTTGGGAGTGTTATTACTGAAATAAAAGTGCTGAAGTATAATTGCTGAAAAATAAGTGTTGATTTTAAAATAAATAAAAGTGTTTGGGATGTAATAATTTGAAACTACTCAAATTAAAATTAATGTTTAAAATAAAAAATAAGCATAAACAGTTTTTGTGAGTATTTATCGACGTGTTGAAGAAAATCACGTTTCTAACCCCATAAATTAGTTAAATCATGATTTTGAAAGAATTCAGCAACCGTTGATTCTGTCGAAAACTCAAAAAATGAGCACTTATTAAACTTCCATCACACTCCCAAAGGATGCCTTACTTGGTTTTCATGCAAAACATGAGGTACTTTTGCCTTAATGATCCTTAATAAATGCAGGTGTAGATAGTTTCAAACTGGTCGTTGGTCAATGGGGAAAAGTCATTAAATTTTATGTTATTCAAGAAAAAAGAAACTGAAATAAAAAGAAAAGTGAAAATTATATACAGATATATATATATATATATATATATGAGCGTGTGTGTATCCATATATACACTGCAAGTGCAAGTAGAAGCTGAGTTTACAAGCCGAGTCAATTTGTGCTGCACGGTCCCCACATAGGCCGTCACGCTACAATTATGTTAAATGTTAAACTTAAGTATTAGTTTGACTCAAGTTGTCATAAACGTTTAATTTATTAGACATTTTTTGTCCAGAATCATAACAAGAAGTTAACCGTGTGAAATCAGTCTATGTGGTGTCTTCTAATTGGTCAAATAATATTTTTTTTTTGAAAAATAGGAAAGGAAAAAAAAAAAGAGGGGAGGAGATAAAGCAAGCGAAGGGACAACTTAATCAAAAGCTAAGGGTGCTTGAATTGGTTAAATTTAACAACCAACCACGTTAAATCAAGAGCTTGGGTTTCCAAATTGTATAATGATAATCCGCTCTTCAGACTTATATTATATACAGATCTGCATAGAGTATCAGCAATAATATGATATTTTATTTGGTTGGTTCGATAAATTATTCATGTCCAAAAGTGTTTCCTGTACCACCGACATCTTCATTGCAGGAGCTGTTTCTGTTATATATGTTAGTATCTAACAGTTTCCGGTGTTATGACTATCCATCAGACGTAGCTTGAACATGCCATATTAATGGAAGATTTATAAAAGTCCTTGCAAATAAGAAACCAGATGATTGAAATAACGGACATTACATGACTGTAAGATTCTGCAGATTCGGCGTCAGGATTATTGGTATGATACATCGACAGGCAGAAGACAAAGATGCTGATAGATCATGAAAGCTCACGCAGCTTCAAGTCTAGAGAACATATAAAGATCCCTTCGACTATGCATCACTAACTACTGGTACCTTCTCGTAACTGATCGAATTCTTTCGGAACTTCGGAGGAATTATGCAGCATCCCCCAAATCGCTGCTGAAGGTAGACTATGGCTGCGAAAGTGATACCTCCGAAAGGTATAATCACATCCCAAGCAGTAGAGTAAAAATCCGTGTCAGACGTCCCATAAATATACGAACCATCAAACTGGGTCTGGACGAAGTTATGGCCCCTCCAGAGATCGTATCCATGCGGAACCAGCCTGACCAAGGTCGTCCCAACATAGAACGGGGTTGAGAGGACTTTCTCGGTCGAGTCCCTTAAGAGGTTCAGCAGAATCTGAGGCAATAGAAACCCGTCAAGGACTAGTCCCGCGTAAGACTTCAATGCCCCCCACATGGAATTATCCGAACTGGTCTTCCAGTTCAAGAAAAGGACAGCAAAAGTTCCGAGCACGTATAACGGTAATGACAGGAGCAGAGCTTTCTTCTCCGCGCCCCGTGATTTTGTGTGATCGCCTTCGCCCCTTCTCGAGGAGAAACTCAGTTGGAGAAGGCGGAACTGGAACAAGAAAGCCACGAGGGTAGCTGCTCGCACCAGGACTTCATTAGCTTCGAGCCACCTCCCGCTCTCGAGGTAAAAGCTTTGCCGGTTTCGGGTTTCTAGGAATAAGGCCTCGAAGTTGAGCACAAGAGGGATTCCGGGTCCTAGCGAGAGGATGGTGAGCATGAGGAGCGAAGCGTAGGGAAGGACCTGAGAATGCTTTTGCACGTAGAGGATCTGAAAGCCGACCGAGATGCAAGAAAGTGTGTTGGAAATGAGGACCAGGGAGAGCTCCAAGTCGAGCCTCCAAATCGTCCTTGCGCTCACCTCAGCGTAGAATGCCGATGCAGAAATATTCAGCCTGTTGAAGTAAAGAGGGTCTGATCTCTTCCTCATGCTCTCAATACTTCCTTTTATGGTGTCTTTGGCTTTCTTCGAGTCCAGAGGAGGGAACTGGAACCTGATGAGGATTTCACAGTCTGTCGAGTCAGGCTTCAAGGTCTCGAGACTCCTGCAGCCCATCATACATAGCCTGCCAGTTTCCGTGTCATAGACCCCTTCAGCAGAAATCTTCATACTCTCATTCGAAACTGAAGATCCATTGAGGAGGCCAGTGGCAATACCAGCCCTGCCACTAGACTTCCCTTTCTCTAGCATCGTTAAGCTTATCTCGTAGGCGATGTTGAACTGACTCTCAGTGCTGGAATTGGTTTTAACCCCAGAATCACCAGTATTCATGTTTGATTCGGGCATTCCGTACGTGAATCGGTCAAATGCTCTATTTCCGACAAAAAGAGGGTAGGAGTAGCCCCAAGCAAGCTTCTTCCCCCCGGAAACTTCAACAGACATATCGAAGCTCAAATCACGAGAGAAACGATCAGGATATCTCCTCCTCCCTGTAGTCATGATTTCTTGCTTCTTTGCTGGGCACAACTGCTTTGTTCTCTTGACTTCGGAGTAGTTGTACTTCAACCCCGGGAGATCCAAGGCCTCGCTACCGGTATGTTGAATAACAATAGGATCAAAGTAACCCGACTCATTGGACCTCCTTGTGCTTCTAATCTCCCCCAACATAACATTCCGTTCCTTAATCGACCACGTTGCAGGAAACGAGAAGCTCAATTCAATCGAGCAGTCCTCGACACCAGCGGAAGAGAAAGACCCTCCAGTGGTATGTATCCTACAGGCTATGACCTGTAGCAGATTCTTCCTCTCGTCCCACCGCCCCTCACCAACCAACGTCATGCTTGGGTCGAAAGAGCTGAGATAACTGTAATCCATGACATTTGAAAGATGCACGAGAACCCGCACTTTCCGGTCATGGTCACTCTCCAAGCATCCAAGATGTCTCCAGGACATTGTTGAGGGTAATGAATGCAAACGTCCGAAGGGAGTGCAGTTCTTCGCAGGATCATCACAATTTGCAGCATGCTTCAACTTAATACTATAGCCGAGCATCTGAAAGGTCGAGCAGAATTGTCCGCTTCTGGGTGATAAGCCCACCGGGAGATTCCTCCCAAAGGCGCCAACTGTGCTTCCAGTTTCCTTGACCTCAGTAACCAGACTGTACTGGTAATTGCTCTGAGGGAACATCAAAAGCGATAGAGAGTCAAAGTGACGGTCATTATCATCACCGGAGCTCAAGCTCTCCAATGTCCCAGTGAACAAACTGGCGATATTCGCAGAATTTTTGACATTTTCCATCTTAAGCACGGCCTTGAGATTAAGATCACCGTCGCCCTCACGTTCGCTCGTGAAAGTTGAGCCAACCATACAGAGCTTCCCGGAAGTCTCTGACCAGAAACCTTCGAGCCGGAAGAAAACCCAGCTCCTGACTCTCTTCCGGCTGGGGCTTCTATGAAAGAAGCTAGGAAAGTAAGCCGTCCCATACGATCTGACTTCCGTAACGTAAAAGTCATCATAGTTGAAGACCCGGAGCAACAGGTCCGCTTCCACCTTGAGGACACCTTCACGGGCAGTTTCATGGACATCCCGAGTCTGGAACGTTAAGTGGTTAGAGGAATCAGAACTGGAATTGGCAAGAAAAGGAGGAGATGACGAAGGCAGAGTCTTCAGGATGTTACGGAGATTGCCGGAGTAGTACCCGGCATGATGTTGGGAGAGAGGGAAGGTGTCTACAGAGTAGGAGTTTATGTCAGATGCTGCTTCAGGGACGAATGAAGAACAGTGATCGGAGTAAGAGATTTGCTCCGCGAGGAGGCCGGCAGAGAGAGTGAAGAATGCGAGAGTGTGGATTTGGATCCATGGGAAGGTTGAAGGTCTCATTCTCATGAGGATAGGCAGTTGGATAGAAAAGAGAACTCAGAGACAGACACAGACTGAGGATCGTTGTTTGTTCTGCTCGTAATGCTTGGGGCTCTTATAAGAGGAAGTTTTTACTGTTTCCGCGTCCCGACTAGTTCCCAAAAACCGTAATTCCGGTGAATGACCATACCTTAATATGATATCTTTTCTATTACGTTGAAGGAAGAAGTAGAATAACATATTTGTGAATGTAAATATAGGATAAGTATAATATTTTAATTATACTTTATCATGGATTTATTATCAACAAAAAAGAAAAATCAAGTCGTCTTTTTTATTACGCTATATTTATTCTTATTACGCACATTCCATTATATTTTATATCATTCATTCCTAACAAACGTGATCTAAGATCCGAAAATAAAGCACATCGGGGCCATATACCATAGCCAACACTTCAAACGCAAAAGAACTTGAAACAAATTTCTGAAATTAAAAACCTAAACCGAGCCTACTATGCTATCGTAATGCAATTCTCTTCCCAAACGAGCTCTCTTTTTTTTTTTTTTTTTGGCCCTTTCATTTCCCGGAATTACAACAGTAATTGATGAAATGAGAGTTAAGAGTGCCCGCCAACTCTGAGTTGCCGGTCAATTTGGGCTACGAAAAAAGTCTTCGCCTGGTCTTCGTCTTTTGTCTGTCCCCCAATTAGAAGAATATATATTATCAATCAATGGCTCTCACGGTCATGAACGTGAACTCCAAGCCGAAGAGCACTGTGTGTGTGTGGGGCCCAGAGCAAAAGTAGTTGAGACTTTGGGAAACATTATTGATGGGCGTAGTCCACCCGTCGTACGTCGACGAGTTTTGTTTTCCTATTTATCGTCCTAAGTTACGTTCTTAACCACTCGGAATTCATGAAATGTAATATTATCATCATCCATTAGTGTTTTATTAAACGCGGAGTATCATCAGGATAATTATAGGCAACGCATCTTTCAGTAGATTTTTCTGCCTTCAAATATATCTCTTCGCCGTCTAATATAAGCTCTCGACTTAAACCGAATAACATGACATAACAAGTGCTTCTCCCCTCCCTTCACCAGACAAGGTCGGTGTTGATCGATGGATCAGAGGGACCGAAGGACAATCATAACAAGGATCCACAGGGACATAAATTTTCAAGGAACGAGAATAGTCATCGCGGATATTTTTTTCGGATGTCAACATTACTTGCACTCCAAGATGATAAGATCATTTACACATTTCTGAAGGTGCTTTGCCATGCCAATCCTCGACCTTATATTAATCCTTCTATCCCCACGTAGGTCCTCCACATTAACTAATCTCACTCGCAAAAAACACAAACAGATGGAAATGTCAGCTATGTCCATTGGAGTAGGACTAGCCATCCTTGCTCTCGCATTGTCATGGGCATGGAGGGTGCTGAACTGGTTGTGGCTGAGGCCGAAGAAACTCGAGAGGCTTCTCCGGGAACAAGGCTTCAAGGGGAATCCGTACAGACTCCTGTCCGGAGACCTGAAAGAGAGTACCAAGATGCTGAAAGAGTCGAGGTCTAGACCCATCGGACTCTCAGATGACCCAGTGCCCCGTATCTTCCCATTTGGCCTTCAATCTGTCAACACCTATGGTAAGTTGATCGAACATATTCCGGGAGCTCACAGATGGCCTGTCAGGCACATATCGGTAGCTAGTTGTTTTCACTGAATGTAACTGGACCTTCTTCCACTCGATTGGTTTTACTAGGAACCAACTTCGATGCACCTAACTGATCAATGACCAGACATAATTAAGTACTGCTGAAATCTTTTCCAGGCCTAATCTTTTCATGCGTCCTCCCCAAACATAAGCACCGAACTAGTCATAGACTGAAAGTTAAATTGAATCGGCTAGTTAAGAACTCATGTTTACTCGAACATTATACGATATGTTTTATATTAGCTTCGTGTGAAAATTTGCAGGAAAGGACTCTTTCATATGGCAGGGACCGACTCCAAGACTGAACATCATGAATCTTGAACATATCAAGGACATGTTCTCGAAGATACATGACTTTCAGAGACCACCTATTAACCCACTTGTCCGGGCACTTGCGACTGGACTTGCAACCTACGAGGGTGAGAAATGGGCAACTCACAGAAAAATCATCAACCCCGCTTTCCACCAAGAGAAACTCAAAGTAATCTCCACGAACCGATATATGAATAACTTGTTCTTGTTAAATGAAATGGATCGATGCTAATTTCTTTCGTCTTTTTCGTGGCAGCTCATGTTGCCTGCTTTTGTTTCAAGCTGCACCGAAATGGTGACAAGATGGGAGAAGCTGATATCAACAAACGAATCTATCGAGCTCGATGCCTGGCCCGACCTGCAGAATCTGACACGTGATGTGATTTCTCGAACAGCATTTGGGAGTAGCTATGAAGAAGGGAAGCGAATCTTTGAGTTTCAAGAGGAACAAGCTGAGCTTGCCATCAAATTCCTTCAATCAGTCTACATCCCAGGGTGGAGGTAAAAAAAGGACCTCATATCAGATTGATATCCGTAGTGTCCTGAATTACGATATCTTCGAGGAAGATAATGCATAAGTATGTACACATAATCTTCTGGTGCTTGTAGGTTTGTCCCCACGAAAATGAACAGGAGGATGAACTACGTGTCCGAAGAGATGCACTCTTTGCTTCGGGGGATCATCAGCAAAAGAGAAAATGAGTTGAAGACAGCGGAGGGCGCGCCTGGTGATCTGTTGGGACTGTTGCTGGAGTCGAACGCGAAGGAATTACGTGAAAACAGAGGAAACAAGTACAAGGGGCTGAGTACTCAAGACGTGATAGATGAGTGTAAGCAATTTTATTTTGCCGGGCAAGAGACAACCTCGGTCCTCCTTGTTTGGACAGTGATACTACTGAGTGTTCATCCTGAGTGGCAAAACCGGGCAAGAGAGGAGGTTCTGCAGGCATTTGGAAGAGATGGAAAACCCAACCTAGATGGTCTGAATCACCTCAAGATCGTAAGTCGAGATTTTAATTGAGCAGAATCATTTCTGACCTTAAGCTTGGTGATGATCTCTTGTACATATTCTGTTCACAGGTTACCATGATCTTGTACGAGGTTTTGAGGCTATACCCGCCGCTGGTATGGCTCGGTCGTTACATCCACAAGGAAATGAAACTCGGGAACCTTACTATACCAGCAGGAGTAGAACTTTCATTGCCCGTGCTACTTGTCCCCCGCGATAAAGAGCTCTGGGGAGAAGATGCCAAGGAATTCAAGCCTGAGAGGTTCTCGGAAGGAATCTCAAAGGCGACCAACAACCAAGTTATGTATTTCCCGTTCGGCTGGGGGCCTCGAATATGCATCGGGATGAACTTTGCATTGATCGAAGTGAAGATGGCAATGGCAATGATATTGCAACGGTTCTCATTCGAGCTTTCTCCTTCTTATGCCCATGCCCCGGCAACAAGCATCACTCTCCAACCCCAACATGGTGCTCAAGTCATTTTGCGTAGAGCTTAATGAGCTGCTGATACCCTGACGATATTGTCGATGACATAGTGCGCTCGGAATCTGATAGGTTTACCATCACTTCTTTTTATCGCATGATGTGAGTAGGTACGGACAACTGAGTATAGTAAAAATAAATAAATCCTCGTGAAATGGTTAATCTTAATTCCAATAAATAAAATCCTCGTTTTCAGTTCCGTTTGTGTGCTAATCAGAGTCCGATGCATCTATAACACATTCAAGCGAGCGAATGTCCGCTTCAATTACGATGATCTCTAATGTCACCGTAACTAAGGACGCTTGCAGGTCGAGACCGATTATTAGCCTTTCGGATGAGATGATGTTATCCCTTATCTATTATTCTTTGTGTACCGCTCTGCCATCACCTACACCATGTCCGATCAACTGAACACAAATTCACTAGTCTAGCTTCGTTCCCGTGTTTTGCATTTATCAAGAACTGTGCCCGGGAGAACCGGACCAATCTACATCGTTTTGCTTCAGGTTTTACAGTTTTCAGCATCTGACTAGCATCGGAAAACCCAAAAACCATAATACCGGCAATCACTCATCCTCTAATGGAAAAGCGAAATGAAAATCAAAGGCCGAATGATCTGAATGATCTAAGTTATCGTGATCGAAACAACTATTCGGAAAAACAAACACGGCGATGTCATTCGGATAAACTCGAGTCTTCATCTTCGTTGATTTGTCTACTTATATAGAATAATAATCAGTGGAGTCCTTTTTCGTGGGGTCAAGAACACGAGTCCCCATCAACAACGTTAAAATTATTGGATGCGCAGTCAAAAAGACGCTTTAATAAATGGCTCCACCGGAAGCATTGATCGCCTTTAGAATATCCCATCATCGTGTAAGACAAGTTCCCCGATGAGCTAAACGTTACAGCATAACCGGAACTTCTCCGGTTTCTTTAATTACTGGACGGCCCCTTTCATCTATATATGCACAGTCACATCAGCACTGAGCTTAAAGACCATTTATAAAGGGACAGTAAAATTACCGAGTCAAAAATCATGAACAAGATTGAAGCAGAATAAAATATTTATATATTCACAACTTGAGATTATACGCTTACCAAAAGGGAAAAAAAAGAAAAAAAAAAAAGAAAAAGGCTAGAGAATATACAAAATCAATTGGGCCTAGCCTAATGGAAAGCATGTCCATGGTAGCAGATCCCAAAAAAGAAATTAGGAAAACTCGCAGTCCAATAGAAAAGGAGAAGTTTATAATATTCAATAGGAATTTACCAAGAAGTAAAATTAAAAAAAGGAAACAAAAAATAAAAAAAGAAATACCTAATTGGTCGATACTTCAATAATTCTTTCCTTCATTGGTATAGGCTTTGACATGTCGTTGTCTTCTCTTCCTATTGGAAAGAACAAATTATTTGGAAAAAAGGGGATAAGAATATTGCCCCAATCAATCTAAATTAACTAAGAACATAGCCAGAGAGAGAGACAGAGAGAGAGAGAAAAAGATAAATAAACAATGCTTCCGGAGACAATTTATTACACCGGACCAATTTTGGAAGAGAAGGGCATGTTTGAATCAGAGGAACAGAAAAGATGATCGAGACTGACTCATAACCCGCACTTTATATAAAATTTAAGATCTTGTTATCTATAAATCCCAAGCATGTACATGAACCACTAGCATCGCTCAATGAGACAACACGGGACATGAATCAATTTTAAGCCCCGCTTCGGGTGGCCGATGACTCATCAAAACTCAATGTATACAGCTGCAGAGGCGAAATTAGCAACATTCGGATCAGTGACAAAATCTCATTTGTTCAATACTTAATCAGAAGCAGATCCGTTTGTCACCATATCTACACCCCCTATGTACACCAGCCAGAATTCATCATCCTAAAGTATCAAAAGGTAAGCCACTTGAATGAAAGCCCGGGCCGCTATGATCAGTTCTATCATCAGAGATTTAAAAGAAGTTTGCAATGTGCAAAGCCGGGTCCCAACTCAGTCAAGAGGTTCAATTATAGTAACTCCACCTACTTGCCTTTTGATCTCCATTGGGGGTGGTGGAGGAGCCAGGAACCTCTCGCATTCCTGGGCACCGATCTTCATGAATGCCTTTGCGAGGATCCCAATGTAGCCCGCAACTGTCTGCTTGAATTGGCTTGAGCAGCTCTTGTCTCCTGCATCAACATCCTGCACTCCACCTCTGACAAGACAGCCTACCTGAGCTCCTTCCACATAGGCTTTGCATGCCACTAATATATCTTGAGCTCGCTTATAGAAATGCCCCATAACGAAGTCCTCGAAATGCTATCACATTACAAAGGAGAAATGAGGAAAAAGCTAACCGTGCAAACACATGCCCATAAACATACATGTTTAATGTTCAAAAAAAAAAACAGAAAGAGAGAGAGAGAGAGACTTTTTATTTCTCGGTAACTACTATTTTGTGAATAAAACTTCAACAAATTTTCCTTTTTTATTTCCTTTTCTATTCAAAAAGGAGTTACCAGTCCTCAGGCATGCTACACAAAGCCAAGATTATCATATCTTGACAACAGAGGAATCTTTTCTCTAGATTTTGTTGGTGGTTGAGGTTCTTCCTAAGCCTACTAGCATATCATATTAAAGACTGCACCTCAATTTTGCCTGCATGCAAATATTCTCTCTTTTTGATATGTAAGACCGCCTTCTTTTAATACTAGATCATTTCCTAGTCTATGTTTAACTGATTCACACAATCATCTTCCAGCATTAAGGTAACCTAGTAGGAGGAAACATCTATACCAAAACGTGCGGATCTATAACACATTTAGAGCAGGTACAAGTCTAGAGATGAAAACAGTAATCATGTTCCATAATGTTAAGATAGCAGAATCCATCAAGATAAGAAAAACTTGAAACATTACCTTAGGAGGTGTTCTGATCACATACGTCATGGTCCTGAGCGACAGGATGAATGTGTCTTCATTATATTTCAGGGAATTCTTCTCGCCTTTGGCTGAGCCTTCCATACTCGCATACCCAGGCTCATTGAAGTATGGCTTCGCATTCAAAATAAGACCCTGTATGGATACCAAAACTTGTAGTATAGTTGAAACACCTGGCATCCACTTCTCATTCTTGTGACCAGACCAAGTGTTGAGAAGGCTCAGACACACTTTTCCAGTGTTGTATAGATTCGGATTGATTCGAAGGCCTCTAGAGTGATAGTAGACATGCTGCCAATAAGACCCTTAATATTAGATCAAAGCAAATGAAGCAAACAATGAGAATCAAACTAGAGAACTCATATAAGGATTCAGTCACTTACTGGTGGACAACTAGGATAGCCCAAGGGAAAGAAAACATCAAAGAAGTAAAGACCATCATGGTATGGGGTGCCTTCTGCTCCCACAATCACAGCTCTCAAAAGATCCATCCTTGTTTCATAAACCCTTACAAATATGGTATCTGTGCATAATAAAGAGCAGGAAATAATCAGTAAATGTCTCCTTGAGATCCTATCATCCTACAGCATAAAAACTGCTAATATCAACAATACAAATGTGCCTCCCACTTTACAATTTCCGCAAGTGCTACTTTCTAATTACATTCCCAAATAAGCATTCTGAGTCCAAAAACTCCACCAACCATCAAAAATCCAATTCTTAAAACTCAGTCAAAGAGAAATAGGCCCACAGATGGGAGGATAGGAAGCATATTGATAAAACCAACACAAGAATTAGAGCATCCGGACAAACCTGGCAAATCCTTCTCCAAGATCTTCCACTCCTCCTGGATTCTCTTAGCCCAACTTTTTGGAGGCTATTACCAAAACCACGTCAGAAGACATAATAAAAAAATAAAAATAAAATTTAAAAAGAAGAAAAGAATCCAGAAAAACTCACTTGCTTTACTGAAGAGCCACTTGCACTGTAGTGGTGATCTGAGTGATCTTGAACAGTGTCAAACCGTTTAAAATTCTCGAACCTCCTCACAACATCATCAGTATCATTGGAATGGTCTCCAGTAAGACTTTGAGGCACTTGACAGTCATCAGTATCTTCCTCAGGGAGAGTGTATACCGAGGGCGCAAAGGGCTCAATAAAAGTAGGGTAAGTTGCAGGAGAGGCATATGAGTGATTGAGAGAATACTTGGAAGGGTCCTTCATCCATGTCTTAAATGGATCTGGGCTGGAAGGCTTGTTCTGTGAGAAAATTTGTTGCGGAAAACTTGGATACGATGAACTACCAGAAACAGCCTGCGGAAAACTTGAATAGGATGAACTAACAGAAACGGTCGGCTCATTAACACCATGGGCCGTCATGCTTTGGTCCCAATTGTGAGGATTAACTCCATGAGGCTGCTTAGCACCAGCAAATTGACTTGAAGGGCTAAAGTTAGTAGAATTACTGGAAGAAACTGGTGACTTCTTATTCTTTAAAGACTCTAGAAGTCGCCGGGATTTGAATGACTCAAACCCAAAGGAGAAATTTCTGCTACTGCCTTTGCGTCCAGCTCGGTTCTTTTTGGTCTGCACAGATTGTGTAGGCAACCAAGGTGCTGATGGATCCACCTGAGGTGGATGACCCGCAGAGTTAGCTTGGCTAAGCGAGCCAGAAGTACTGTTAAATGTAGCATTCATCTCAAATGTGGCAGGTTGAGTCCAGCCAAAAGATTCTGTCTTTACAGCAAAGGCCGCAGTTTCTGGATGTAGGGAGCCTGAACTCTGCACAGTATTTCCAGCACCTGACTTCTCAGTTTTGGAAATATCAGGCAACCATGGTACCGGCGCCTCCACACCAGGAGGTATATCCATACTATCAAAATGAGCTTGCAGCAGATCATAATCATCATCATGATGCACCCCGTCTTCAATAATATAATCCATGTAGTCATCATCATATGAGACAAAATCATAAAAAGGCGCATCAGCATTATAGGAATTATGCGAGCCTTCTTCTAAACCATTCAGTTCTGTCCCATTCATTGCTCCAACTAAATCATCAGGGGGTATATACATATGGTCAGCTAAAGATTCCTGCAAGGGAAAATGAGTAGGAGGGGGATATGGAATGAGATAGAGAATCTCATGGCTAAAAGAGAAAAAGAACAAAGAAAGTTGGTGTACCTCAGAGTAACCATTTAAGCGACCATCAGAAACGTCCATCACGGCCTTCCCTTTCTTTATTTTATTCAGTTCCTTCTCAATAATTACAGCATCACCAGGGTCTTCATCGTCATCGATATCAATTACTTCATGAACAAAAGGCTGCAAAGTTTTTTTCCAATATATAAATTTAGATCAGGTTTTTCCTCAGCAATAATCTAAATACATATCCACAAGCGCCAATCTACATCAATCATTTTTCCCAAACAAAACCGGCGGAAAAGAAGAAAACTCAACATGAAAAACAAAAGGGGCAAAAACATGTCAGCAGGCAATATGGTAGAACTCAATATGATTCTCAGCAATTCAACAGGCAAAAGACTGTTATCTTATCGTTAATATAACTCAATAAAAACATGATAAAATAAGCGAATGAGTCAAAACATCAAGTGCCATTAAGATGAAAAGAAAAGAGAGACACAAAAGCATTCTAATATATTGAAAAGCCCATAGCCAAAATAGGATTTTCATATCACGATGCTCAATGAGGCTTTCGTGACCAAAAAGCAGGAACTAAGAGACGCAGCAGGCATCATTCACAGCCCTCTTCTCGCCAGCACTCATCCCAATTATTCCAAACTCACACAGTCATGAACCATTAACCTAAAAGGACAATAACCACTGCCATGCCCAAATTACGGATGCTAAGGGACTTACAAATCCTCAAACGACAAGCCCTCCGGGAAAAAAAAAAAAAAGCAAAAACACTTCTTGTTAGCGTTTTCATTCAACCATTGCTAGGAAGAAATACAATTTGAGGGCTTCATGCGAGGATCAAGTACATAAACCCCTCAAAATGCACTCTGCTTGCAAATCCTATGCTAATGTACAGAAAAATTAAGCTCTGCAAGTCACTCATGCAGCCAGGAATTCAAGCAGGTCTCGAAGGGTTCAGCTGCAACAGAGCTCAAGATTTCAAAAATACGAAATTTCAAAACACGCGACGCAAGCAAACAGGAAGAACTTATCGAATTCGAGAACCTGCCGAACCTATCCGACTGTGAACAACAGTCACGACACAAAAGAAGAAAGCACGAGGATCGCAGAATCGACGATCAAACAGTACGGGACACACTGATCGGAGCAGATTTTCACAGTCCACATGATCAAGAAAGCGAGGACCGACGGACTGACCTCCTTTTGCTTCAGCGGCTTAGACGACCGCGGCACTGGAGGCGGAATTTCGAAGACTTCGGCGTCCATGTCGACCGCCTGCAGCGCTCGTTTCCTATATGGCGAAGAGACAATACGAGAGGAGGTTAAACGATGGAAACGCAGAGGGCGAGAGAGAGAGAGAGAGACAGCGATCGATCGATCGCTCGCTAGAGAGAGAGAGAGAGAGAGAGGTTTCAGTGAGAGGGGAGACTGAGAGAGGGAAGAAGAAGAGAGAGAGAGAGAGAGAGAGCGAGACTTGGAATTCTGTTCCAGCGGCGACGGCTGCATTGGTTCGGCTTGGGGGGGTGGGGAAGACGACACGGGGAAAAGGCGTAACTCGGCTTGCTGGTTGGAGCCGGATGGCGGGAAGTTAGCCGAGTCGGCTGTTCTGTTTCCTCCTCTCTTCCTTCTTACTCATATTCTGAGAATCATTCCATTTTAGAGAGAGAGAGAGGAGCTGTGGCTTTTCGGCTTCGCGCCTGTGAGAGAGTGAGAGAGAGAGTGGAGTCAAATTTACCGCAGAGCCACTGTAATGTAAAGGCCGTCTCAGCTCACGCTCTTGTGGACTCGACCGGAGGAGGGATCCCCTGCGGTCACCTCCACGCCAGTCCTCGTGCAACCTTCCAAATTAAGAGTCCCCATAAGTTTTATTAAAATGACACCCCCTCTCGTGCGGTAGGACTAGGCATGCTACAGCTCATGCCCGAAATGACATACGTTGGCCCTGCCTTTCACAGCCGAGCGCCCACTGGTATGCGAGCCATGTTAGTGAGCGTGACTTGGCCGAGGGACAGCAATTGGCTGAATGATACGACGATTCTAAAATAAGTAAATGGAATGCGGAGACATGTCGGCTCACTATTGGGAGAGCGCGGCGTTGGCCAGTGGTATGGTGAAGTTGCCATATGTGTCATTAAATTTAAAATTACATGACATATTTGCAATTGTGATTTTATCACGGAATTAAGTATTGAAATTCAAAAAATGTATTTAAAATTACCCTTATTTTTTAATTGTTTTTTATATATACATAAATACATGAATATTAAAATAGTAAATTAGGCTTTTTATGCGATTTCGCTGTGCAAGTGAACCTTTCCTCGTGTAATTACTTGTCTAAATCGATCTTTGATATGAAATGGCAAAAATTCTAGTTTTTAAATCAAAGATTCTTAGGGAAAAAATAAAAGGGAATATTTCGTTTTCTTTTTGGGAAAAAAATGTATACAGATTGTATATTATATTATTTGTTATTTTTAGACTAAAATTTACAAGGATACCGGATAAATTTAGGTGCAAAAAGATTCATCATGAAATAAAATCAAATAACTTTCTTTAAAAAATTCAGATGCGGTCTCTAATTTAGAAGAAAAAAGGTAATTCTTATTGAAAGATATACCACATCTAAATTTTAAAGGAAATTTATTCGATTTTATTCCATAATGAATATTTTATAAGAGGTTTGTTAAATCTTCCTACTAATCCTCTTAAATTAATTAACCGTGAATATTATGAAAAAATATTAGGTATATATTTTAATGAAAACTTGCTATTTTTATCATTGTGATTGTTATCATCATCTCCACCGTTTGTTTTAATTATCGTTATCTAATAATATATTTTTCGGCGAGTAACTTCATGTCTAAATAATGTACCTTGTTAAATTAACTGGTTCCACTGAGGCAATAAAAAAATTATAAGAGGAAATATTTTTTTAAAGTGAAAAAAAAAACCGGACATTACCAAAATTTCAACCAGATATCGATGTGGTTGTATCTTGTGTAGATTTTGAATTTCTTTAAAGTCATGTATTCCCTCGCTTATAGTTTCTCTTTTGTCAAATTGATATTTGAGTAAAAAAAAAATATTTCTCTTTCAATATAAGTATGTTATGCTTTTAGAGACAGATTCTTGAAGGACATAAATAATTTAATGGTTAGCTAAAACTTCCGTCTCTTTTCAATATGGTATAATCGTCGTTTCAATTATCTGACAGTGAGACGGGGGCTTCAAGAGTATTTCATGTAACCATATTCCTAATGTTGACGCCATTAACATTGGTTGGATCAAAGATTTGTGATAATATTTGTTCGAGAAGTCGCGTCCGCTTTAAAAGATAAGGTTGTTTTGCAAGAAGATACTTCTCCCGCAGCTTAACTAGTTACTGTAGTGGTAATTTCATACAATTACCGACTTGATAAATCGGTTTGGTCCACGTGCAATCCTCGTGAGTGTTTGCCAAAAGGTACTTCTTTTGCAGTTTAATTTGTTATGGCACCGGCTTCATAATGACATGTTAATACTTTAATAGAACGATCGACTAAAATTTGAATCGGTTAAAAATAGTTGGTTGCCAAAGTTGAAGTAGATGAGCTTCCACCACTGCGTGAGATGCACTTCATGACTATTCCGATGAGCTTAGCAACAACGTGCTTGAAGCGCAACAAAGCGATTAACCCGAAATGATGTGAAAATCAAGCGGGTTAATTATTTGATTTCACACTTTGATATTTAGATCAAAAGCAACGAGACAAGAAAATTGACCATTCATCCAAAAAAAAAACAAAAAGAGAGACGAGACGAGAAAATAGTAGAGCTGATATGCGTGCTAAAAAGGTGTGTGTCACCAACTTATTTGGGTATACGTAAGAATAATTTCGGGGAGTTCACGTACTTGCACAAGTGAACATTGGTTAAACTATAAAGCATGCGATGTTTCTTGTCCGATGGAACCATCAAAGATTTTGACTTTCTTCATGCATATCACTTACAATTAGAAGAGACTGTTTTTCCTTTTTGCATAAATTTCGAAATTACTTCACTCTTTGAACATGATGTGAGTATTATGATGATGATAAAAAAAAATACTTGAGAGTCAAGCAAACAAAATATTGTTTTGTCAGAGGTTCAAAAGGCAGAGATTCTATTGACCAGATACCGCATTCCTGATCGTTCGATCACGGTACCAACTTCCAAAGCAAGGTAAATCCGACGGATGAGATAGAGAAGTTGACGACAGCTTTTGCCGAAGTGGGCCCTGCCTCCGTGATTTATAATAATAATAATGATCTATCAAAATCCTTTAGCCTAAAAAATGAAAATTCATTAAAATCCTGGGTTTATCTTTGTACGGTTATTTATTTATTATATGTCCTAAATTCATAGGCAAGAATTTCCACGTAATGGGGCATTTCAGGTAGGCCCCACATGCACGGGAAATATCATCGAAGTGGATAAAGTTTATTTATTATTTTAAAGAGACCAATTCAGACGTTGCTTTTCGTTTATGAAGTCAATCCCACAAGAGAAGAAAAATATAAATAAATCGAAGAAAAACATATCAATTTCCCCTAATTCAAAACACACTTCGGTGATAAAACAATAATAAATCGAATGTATCTTATTTCCCACAACAAACAAAATACCACATTCCATCTCCTCTCAATAATAGAGAGTTCATAAGCTATTTCCGCAGTTACCTTGCTCTTTAGTTAATATATCAATTGATATCAGATCATCTTCCGACCTCAAAATGATGATATCGTAGTGCCGAAAATGTATTTTTCTCTCGAACACCACGCTCCATTAAATCCTCGATAATCAAATTCAATCCATCATAAATATAAATTATAAATATATGACTTATAACTTTCCATGAGTTAAAGTTTTGAAATGGCATCACGATATCGTGCCAATTGTCATGTCCTCATTAATGATGACTCGAAATGTCTTGCAATCACAGGCCTACTTCATCCTAAGAGTATGCCTACTTTTATATATTGTATATAGATTACTGTAATTGACATGTTTCCCTTATTATTTCTAACATATATGCCTTCGAATTTGAAGAATGTCGTTTTTGATTGTCAATAATGAATCATTTACTAATCAAGATATATTGGAAAAGGAAGCCGGATTATGGAAACCGGAAATGCTCATATCATATTTATCTGTGACATTTGAACACGGCGATGCATTCCCTCGATGTAAACCGATCTCGGTGTTGTCGCGTGACATGACTGGATAAAATTGTTAATATCTAGATCAACTTATGAACTTAAGATAAAGTGGAAAAACCCAAATCCTAAAACATATTTTGGGCCTGCCACGTACCTGAATGGCCTTTCTTATCACACAGAAGCCCAATCCAAAGACTTCCCCGTCCAGCCCACCCATAAAATATAAGCCCCCGGGGGGATTTATGACCAAAGCGGGCTCTGTCTGTGTTCTTTTTTTTTTTTTTTTCTCGTTCTTTCGTGATAGTTTAATTTTCTAAAGGGTTCAGCAATATTTAACTTGGGAAAATTAGATTTCACGAGGGATTTGGTCACCTTATTATATAGATTAGGTTTTTCCTTTTTCGTGGTTGATGCAGAAAAAAAGATTTTCGAGTTGCTCCTTCGAGTCGATCGCCGCTCAAGACCTGCAAAAAAGGGCTATCGGGTTTGTGCCAGAGAACCCACTCCGATGCTCAAATTAGAAGAGTATTTCTATAAGAATGGAGATATTGATGCATGTATAGTATATATATATATAAAAAAAAATTGATTGGGCCCGAGTGATAACCTAAAAACGTTAATAGGCCGTTATTAAATTAATTAGGCCTTTTACAATTTTATTCGCCATTACGGGGTCGAAATTTATCTTCGCATTAGTGATAGTTTAATTTTCTAAAGGGTTCGGTAAAATTGAACTTGGACGAATTAGATTTCAAGAGGGATTTGGTCATTTTATTAAATGAATTAGGTAAAGACCGTTTATTTTCGTGATTGATGCAGGGAAAAAAAATCTTTGGGTTGCTCCTTCAGATTGATCGCCTCTCAAGACCTGCAAATAAGGTTCTGACATTCAAGTTAGAAGAGTATTTCTGGAGAGTAGTGTGTTCTAGAATTACCTTAGAGAACCAGTTCATATTATATACCGAGAACGGAGATGATTATGCACGCCATGTAGAGTATATATAATAAATGATTGGGCCTTCATCAAAAAAGAAAAATGATTGGGCCTCGGTGATGGATCTAAAAATGTTCATGGGCCGTTATTAACTAATTAGGCCTTTTACAATTTTATACGCCATTACAGGGTCGAAATTTACCTCACGTTTGCGATAGTTAATTTTCTAAAGGGTTTAGTAATATCGAACTTGGGCGAAGTAGATTTCACGAGGGATTTGATCACTTTATTAAAAAAAAAAAAGAAGAAGGTAAAGACCCCCGCGTTGCATGAACTCTAGTAATTCAATTTTTCTCTTACTTTTTTTTTTCGGTGTACACCTTGATATTTGAAAGTCTAATGGTACGTTTGGTTTCAGAGTTAAAGTAACTTTAATTTTGATTGTAAAAAATGACAAATAATTGTGTAGTGTGTTGAGTTAAAGTTAAAGTTAAAATTTTTGACTTGAGAAATGTGTATTTTTGTTATGTAGTGTGTTGAATTAAAGTTAAAGTTAATTTTTTTGTGATTTTAACTGCGAAACCAAACGGAGCATAATAGTTCCCGACTAATCCAACTCGAACTGAGCCAGCCACTGAGAGGGTAAAATTTCGACAATTGGATGGACAAAAATTATCGAGAATTTATACTTCCAACTCACGTGCATGACACTGACTGGAATATATGTTTCTCTTTGACATTTTATCCATGCCAAAGGCTCAAAAAAGATAAAGAAAGAATAAAACATCAGTCCCGATCAAAATAGTCTCTGACATACTTTGCTCTCATTTTCTTAGAGATAAATGTAAAATTGGATTCCTCTCATTTCAATCTCATAAGTCCCATAAGTCCCCGTGCAAAACATAGGAGAGATGATCGAGTCAAGTTCTTGGGGATTTTAAATGGATCATTGGATTTACAATTCGTATTCCATCAAAACCTGATACAGCACCATACGCACAAAGAAGAGAGGTCTCGATGTTTCTTGAATCGACATAGGATATTTCTATTCAATGTTACTCATCATCCATGTAAAATAAAAATAACAATGAAGAAATAAACGAAGACAGAGATATATCCAGCTCATCCCATGCGCTCATAACACGATATGATCCTCGATATATCGAGTCCCGGTCCACCACCCGAGTTGGATTTCAGTTCGGGGCATTTTAGCGATGATTTGAGTGCCCGGGAATTCGATTCAAAGCTCAAAAAGGACATAAGAGGATAAAGAGTGTTCATCTCCATCCTCCTTTCCCGTAAAAGAAGATTGAAGAGGACGTGAGAGGAGGATATGAGTCGTCCAACGCCTCTCCCATCGATTGTCAAGAGATTCCTTCGGGCTCGTTCTTCAGAGGCGTGTGCTGCTCTCATGCCTCTTGGGCCCACACAGGCCCATGCCCAAGTGGGCCCACGCTCAAAACAACCGACCATTACCCATTTGATTTCTTCCCTCCTCTCCTCGATCCACTATAAATAGAGGACTGACTCATGCAAGCTTGGGAACATAGCAAAGCAATCCAAACAAAGACAATCTCTCCTCGATACATACTCTCTGCTTGGTTTTCCATCCCTCGTCACCATGTCGGACATGTGCGGAAGCTGCGACTGCGCTGACAAGAGCCAGTGCGTGTAAGTATATTTTCTTTTACCCTGTGACAAGTTTTTGCCAAAACCATGGTCATGTCAGAAAACACCATGGCATCGAGTTTTTCTGCAAGAACTTTCAGGCAAGTACTAGGAGAGGATCCTAGGCGGTAGACCATAGAAGTGAAACTGCTACTGGCTATACATGTGTTTAGGAGGAAGAAGGATTAGAAATACGGGAGGCGTATGAGTTCAATCCCTTCACAATATAGTTCCAGAATCGGAAAATGGGAATTGATGGACTTTGTCAGATACTTGACATGGAGAGGACCACGATGACAATATAAACAATCAGAACCAAAGACATATATTGCTGCTATTACTTTCATGTTACAACGATCACTGAAACATCTGATGTTCTCTGATTGCAGGAAGAAAGGCAGCAGCTACACTGCTGATATTGTTGAGACTGAGATCAGGTACTATCCTGCTTAAACGATTGCTCTATAAGATTTACTGGGTATAACACCACAAGCAACCACCAACCAAAATCTCAAATGCCACCTAAACTCAATTGACAAACAAACAGATAGCGACTCATCGATCTCCTCTCAGAGATTGCATGAATGGCCAAAATGGTTGCTGATGGGAAAGTTGGGAGGAAACAACACACACAAACTTGGACGGATTGTCTAATCTTATAGTCACTTAGAAAAAAGATAGATCATCAACTAGTCAGGAAGCAAATTCTGATCCAAAGTGGGGAAATGTCATCATTATTGTATCTGTATAGCAGTAAATACTTAAAGAAGCAAAAAGTGGTTCATATTTCAATTCTGACATACCTTGAATTTTGCAGCTACACCAGCACCATGGTGATGGATGCTCCAGCAATGGAGAATGATGGCAAGTGCAAGTGTGGCACTAGCTGCAGCTGCACAAACTGCACCTGTGGCCACTGAGCACAGATCAAACAGTGCTATATGCACGAAAAGATGTAGTCGAGAATAATGTGATTGTGGTGTTTTGTCTGTTTCCTGTCTACCTCTGTCCTGTGTTGTGTCTGTGTCCTTCTACCTAATCACAATGTAATGGTTTGATACACTTCGAATGAAAACTTACTAGTGTCATCTACTGCTGCTTCCGCTCTCTTTACCAGGGCAACATAACTAGACCTCTGAATTATGACGCACAAATATGTGAATCGGGAGCTTGGTTGTTCAGTTGAAAATTAACCAAAATTAATGCAATTCATAACTACAATATGAGAAAGCAAGATCTGCCAAGCAATTACAGCCGATACAATTAATTTCATGCAAGAAATCCAAATAACATCTTAAATCCCATTGACGGAACAACGCTTGGGCCATGACACCTCTGATCAGCAGCCACAGAGTTGATGCATTAAGGGAAAGTGTGTGAATCATCACAGGAGCACACATATTGAGTGAGTATTACTCATCCATTTGGATGTGTACCACCCAATTAAAATGCCTGAAAGTAAGGAACTGGTCCCAGTCCTACAATGGACCCACAGATTCCCACTTCCAAGTATTTTGATTGGTTCTTACTCATGCAAAGTGGATGAGTAATACTCTTCGAATATTCAGTCCCATCACAGACCAAAAGCTGAAGAGGCCCGATGAAAATGTGAATAATATTTTTTACAGTCCAAACAGCTCAAGTTCATAAGTGGGAAAAAAGGGAGACATAAAAAGAGATAACATATAGAAGATACCTACTCATCCGCTTAGAAGTTTTAACAACATTCGAGCAACTTTCCCAAGAACGAATATGAAAGGATTAGGAAAAAAAAAGAAAAAGGAGTCAGGTCACCAATGGAAGCATATGTTCAGCTACTAATTTACTTATATGACCCAAGACGTGGAAAGGAAGTGATAAACAAACAAGAAAGACGGAATAGGGCCAAAACGATGCATCTCTGGAATCTACATACTTTCAAGAAAGGGAGATCAATAGCATCTTCGAGAAAGTATTCGTAAAAAGTCCAGTTCTTGGACGAATCAATGCTCAAAAGCCAAAGTGATTGTTATGTTCCCTGCTTTATTCCTTCCTGCAGCTATGGTACGGCATTGGTATCATCAGGTATCTGTGTGTGATTAGCACAGTAACTACGTACTCTAGAGGTTTCACGTCTTTCAGTTTATGAACTAAAATACCTCCCCGGTTTCATTTCAAACATTAAAGCCCTCTGCTCGGAGGCATTTAAGATGGGCCTCGATCCATTTCCCACAGGCATCTTCTCCATGCTCCACAATGCATTCATCCCTAACCCTTTTCGTGTCAGGGCAAGCACAGCATATCTTCTTCTTTGGCTTCGGCTTCGGCTCCGGCAAAGCAGTTGCCTTTCCCACTGACTCTTGGTTATGCTGTGAGCCCGAGACAGCTAAGCTCGGGGAAGCAGCATTTTCCAGAGGAAAGCCGCCCATCCTATAAACAAGATGGCTCTCAAGGGATCTATGAAACTGAAACGAAGAGAAAAGAAAGATCAAAACTGCAGAAATTCATGCATCACGAGCAAAACACATTCATTCGTCGGAACATTGATATCGAAAACCTCTGTTTTGCTCAGATGATTCCAAAATTATATCAATTTCGGTGAACAAGGATCTGAATTCACAACCAACGCATTGAAGAAAGAGAGAGAGCTTACAGTCAGAGTTCAGGAGCTGAGACTCTGAAGAGAAGCAGAGGATGAAGAAGACGACGACACAGCCATCGATTCCAGTTCAGACGCCGTTTAAGAAAGAACATTACTAGGCCGGGTCTACTGCTCCCGGTTCAGGGAATCAGTTGATGGGCCACTATGGTGGTGGCCCAACCGACGTGGGCCTCACGGAACTTGCAATAGAATCTGATGCCCGGCCCACATTCTGTCGGGGTGAAAGTACGGAAAGCGGTTGAGCATGCGGAGCGTAGCACGCAGGGGTAAGAACATAAAATAAGACGAATCCAAACGATACTCCTTTAAATCACAAGCCGCTCTCAAACTCATCACCGGTCATGTATTGTATATAATGCAGGCTAGACCAGATATGGTTTTTGTTCCAACAGTTAAAAGCTTGAGGTTAAGAACTTAAGAAGCATACATATATCCCAACACTGATACCGGGTTAAAGCTTGCCATTACGCCATTTGCACACTCTGGTGGTCATCCTGCCATAAGATAAGTAGGGGCAAACCGGACACCGAGGATATAATAACACAGTGCCTGCATAACCTGGTGCCAGGAGATTCTCGCTAGTTCGAAACAGCAAACTTAGGCAACCATTCCATGGGAGGACTTTACGGTTTCTATGACCCGAACTATTTCATGCTGATCTTCATTATCCTTCCAATGTCTAGTATGGCAGTGCATTTACAAAGCAAGAGCAGGAGAACTAAAACAATTGCAAAGAAAACGCATTCATGCATTGTATAGAACAAAAATGCCCGGGCACTTTTTCACCAAACTCAGGCAATTTTTTTGCAACTTCTAACTTAAGATCAGTTAATGCGCGTGCTCGTAAAGAGAAAACTGCTGGAAACTGAGCCATTTGCATCCATTCTCAGGGGTGTAACATGAAAAGATCAATTTACATTCAAACTGTTCTACAGGTAAGTAACATATCCTTGAAGGAACTGGGGTCGATAAACCCACTCCAATTCGATATCTCCACTCTCTTCCTAGGAACTGGGCCACAACCAAAATCTCAACACAGAATCAATAAGAAAGCAGGCCAATCGAGAAAAACTCTACTCCCGGCGTCGCGTCTTCTCGACTGGTATTGCCCGGAATTTATAACAGTTCCAGCTCTTGAATAGCATTTCACGGCTTGCTTCCCTCCACGATCCCTTCCTAGGAGTTTCCGGGTCGCCCCATCTGGCAATCCAATCTTCCTATCAATCGTACTTCTCCCTCCACGAATACACCAGGAAGAAGATCCAGGAAGCAGCCAAAGCAATGTCCCCGAGGACCTTCTTGGGCCATTCCCGGTCGAGGTCCTCGAGCTTCTTCTCAAAGTAAAACCTCCAGACCGCCGTCGCTAGGTGGAGGACCACGCAGCCCCTCGCAAAGAAGCCCTGGAAGCCTCTGTCCTTGACGAACCCCACCATGATCAGCAAGAACCCGATGGCCACCAGGAGCAGGCCCGAGAAGGAATCGGAGGTCCGGATCAGGAGCTGGTCGTGGAGGGTCGATCCCCGGACCTTGATCACGGAGACCTCGGACGAGTAGAACATCATCAAGGCCCCGCTGGCAATCGCCACCAAAGAATGGAGGACACAGATCAAGAAAAACCCAGGCGAAGCCATTGAAGAACTCAAAAGACCCTCAGAGCCACAATCCGATCAACTGAGAGGCCGTCAGCACCAGAACATCTAAATTCCCAACTCACACTCCATTTCCCCAAAAAAAAGTTGATATCTTGCCCGCCAAATTTTCACATGCAGAGGATCAATCAAACTCCATAGAACAGAACCAACCGCGTGAAAAGCTCAATTGATTCCATCACCTCAAGGACATGGGCAAGCGATGACAACCCAAAGGAATCAACAGATGAATGCAAAACAGAGCTTACCCAATAACAAGATAGAGAGAGAGAGAGAGAGATTCTAGGGATGGAGACAGAGTGTACAGTGTAGGATTGACATCAAGGGAAACAGATTGATGCAGAGATATGTCTATGCAATTAAGGGTGCCGACATGGATTTATGTGAGCTGGAGATTATGGGTTGGGTTGGTGGGATCAGAATCAGGGATCTGTTCAATCTCCCATCCCCGACACCACACCCCGACTCCCGACCCATGCAGAGGAGAGAGAAGAAGAAATGGAGAGGAAAAGCAACGCCTTTGCAAACCGCTCTCTCCCCCCTTGTCTCTGGGGAATCGGAGATTACTTGTCTGTTCTGTCAAAGGATAATTTCTTTTGTTTAAATATGGGAATAATATTTATTTGATATTTATTTCCTTTAATTATAATTTTGGACACTTGTTCATGCGAAAATACCTCAATCGATTCCGCTCGAATTGAATTAATCAGGATCAACTTTTCACTTTATAGATATCAGAGTCACCCAAAGAATAAAAATATACAGTCTCACGAACCATGAGGTGGGGCAATCAACCGTTGTATTCCTAGTGGCATGAACTTTACCTTCAACTGATCGAAACTTTTGTTCAAGAACTTATAAAGAAATCAAAATTCAGTAAAAAGAATTTAGTAGCGAGAAAGGGTGATCCAAGCTTGTACTAATCTGAATATCTCATAATCTTGCCGAAAATTGTAATCTTGCCAAAAATTATACTTTCTCACGGAATTTAATATGTGGACTATCCAGAAGAAGAAATAATTGAAATTTGATAATGTGGGTAGTCGAATGATGGGCTCATATATAAAGTTCGTTATCTTGACAATGGATGGATGAACAGATCTAATTAATCATGACGCTATCCTCAGGATCCACTAGCTGTTTGGATCCCATAATATTATCTCTTGATGACCCTAAGTTACGCACTAATTAGATCCGAAATAATTCTGTCGACATAGCTATCCCCCCTCGGGCATATACTGAACCTTTTACCACTATGATCTCGTGGCAGGTGATCCAAGTTCCAGCTTGCCGAAACAATTGGATTAGGATGTCCAGGAAACAGCATAAGCCCTGAACAATTCCACGACATATTGGACACAAAGAATGGGCTCTGTTCACAAACCCGGATTTCATCTTGGCATATGATATGACTGGATGTGATCTGGAAAAACTACCGCAGCCTGTAGTCTGGCTGATATAAAGATGAGATTGACAATATCCTGAGCTGTGGTATAAACTTAAGAATTTGCAAGGCAGGATCCATGCTCGTTTCTAATACAATGCAGAATGCAAGAAACGCGAATCCTGTTGGGACATAGAAGATGCTAAAAGACTTGCAAGAATGGTAGATGCTGATTAAAAATTATTCGGAACAAACGCCGTACGTATATACAGAAAAAGAAAGAAAAGAATAGATATCGACAATTTCCCCCGGAACAAAATTTGAGTACCTCCTAACTTAACAATCAACCTAAAGCCTGTGAAAGAATCCTCTATGCGTATAAATTGAATAAGGGAAAAAAATTGATGTACCTTTAAGTTACAACTTGGAATGCAACGAATTTAGAACGAGATCTTGACTCTTGTCTCTTCCTCCTCCTGGAATGACCTTGCGGTGCCTCCTCGAGCTCGCTTTCCTGTCTCCTCTCCCGCGCCTGCTTATGCTCTTCCTTTGAGGTGGCCTCACAGACGTGGTTGATGCTGGTAGAGTGGTTCGAGGACGAACCATGGGAATAACTGGAGGAGACATTTGCTCTAGTAGATCTCTATGATATGCCTGCCATAAAGAATTGCATATGTCAATGCAAATATGCAGAAGTCCAGCGCGTCAGAAATGGAACTCATATCATATCAGAGCAGTCGGAGTTCTGCTTGATTCCAAAGAAAGCACAAGATACCGCATAAAGTGAAAACTTAGATTAACATTAGGAATTGTTGAAACTCTTCCTGGACTTGTCTATCAGGTCTTTATTCTGACCCTTCATAAACCAACTAACAGAGCCCAATTAGCCGGGGAGAAAAAAATGAGAGGTTTGAAGGAAAGAATACCTGTATAACAAAATTGCGTCTCTCACAATCCAAAAACATGCTGACGGTCCAGTTGACTTTTGCAGCTATCTTGTCTCTCACAGTGGAAAAGCTCAGCTGATCCCTCGAAGTGAAGCGATCAACTTCATTGAACCAAAGGCAAGTAAAAAGATTTGTGATGGGAATGTGTTCCCTTATGATAACACACCCTTCAGGAACATCTGCAGAAGTCGGAATCATGCATAAACTTTGATCTCCAAAAACAAAATAAAGCAAGCTGCCAAAATGTATATATGCTCTGATTTTCTCATATTTAATTTATCGTCACCTACCACTAGTTATTGGAAGCTTAGCCTCCGAATATGGAGTCAAACCCTCTTTTCTGTAAAAATCTATTTGAAAATCAATGGAGGAATTGTCATATTTCCCAGCTGCTTTATTAGCCTCGGCCTCTTCAAATACATCAAAGCGCTTGTAGTGTCTTGATATTGCAAAACTAGCATTTTGCCGCCACAGGAACCTGAAAAGTAGAGCACCAAAAGGTATTTCTCTAGACTTCTACCACTGAAATAATCTAAAAGGCAAATCTAAAACATCAGTACCGCAGTGTCTTCTACAACTGAAAAGGAAGTTATTGATGATCATATATAAGAAAATAATGCCAATGTGCATCTTTGATGTACATGTGTTCACTTTCCTATCTGAACACAAACTTTCAGCAAACATCATACCAGCATGTTAGAACAGAGAAACATATTAACTACATATGTTAATGTATGATTAATACAGAAGTACGATCTAATGAACCAATGCTTTGGATGCTAAAATTTATGGAAGATTAATTGCGGCATACACAGCAAAAGTGTTACCTACCTCTCAAGAACTTGATATGGATCCACAACAAGCTCAAGCTTTCCATCAATCCATATGGAATATCGGACATTGGGGAAGAGCCTATGAAGTAATAGCTTCGGAACCTGCAAACGTGAATGCCAGGTGAATAGAACTAGCAATAATCTCCTTGTGTTTTTTTCTTTTTTTTGGATAATGAGGGTATCCGGGCTTCGCCGGACTAATCCCACGGTCCTCTCCTTGTTAAATTTTTAGGAAGCAACTCATTTCAGGCAAAATCCTACCGAGCTATCGAATCAATTGCAAGAACAAAATAGAAATGAGGACACGTACATTATCCCATACTCTTCTTCCTCTTCTACATTAAATTGATTCATACATTCGTTTTCTAATTCCTAACTCAATTTGAGGGAAAATCAGCGGGATAAAAAGTGAGATCAACCTTCCACCCATGAAATTCAACGAAGAGAGCGAGAAAAGATTCATGCTGACTAATACAAATACCTTTCCATTCCGTCTTGCATCAGAGAAAGGGATGTTATGTACGACAATAACTTTCCAGAGTCCAACCCTCATGCTGCTGTCCAAAACACTATTATTTCTCATATATGCTTCCGTCTCTTCATCAATAAACATAAAGAAAGGTATGTTTTTCCGGGCTGCTTCGCTGATGTTCTTAGGCTGTTGTATGACATCATAATTTCCTGCAATGCATTAATACATTAAGAAGCAATGCTGTGATGGATTCAACTCTGTCAATATGATTGATGAAAAAGGATATGTTACCAAATATGCCAGATGCCACAATAACATCATAATACTTTTCCATCTCCACGAGGTCAGCTTCATCTATATCAAATCCACTCAGGCGACCAGGTTTGTTTCCTTTAACGAATCTGATGAGATTGGATAGAAAACATGAATTCAGCCACAAAATGTTGATAAAATGCTACTATCACTATTGAGGAGCATCAAAAGTTGACCGTTAGAAATCTCTGCCAGCTATCATATTAAGATAATTGATTGGATGAAGCAAAAACAGAAAGGCAAGAAAAAACATACCCACAATGCACTTCCATAGACTCTTTTATATCAAAAGAGTCATTCCGCTCCTTCAGAGAAGGATATCCTCCAAAATCTGAGCCTCCGTGTGGTTCAACTTTCACCGGATCTTCATTGTGAATATATGTCAGGTTTCGAAGCATGGGAGATATTGTTGGGGAACTTGGCATGCTAGATATAGCATCTTCTACAGAAAGATAACATACTGGACATGCTGTAAGAAAAGAAAAAGGAAGAAGAAGAAAATCAAGAGGTGAAGATGGAGCCCAATCCGCCTTCTATCAAGAGGAAGAATTGATAAATTTGGCCTGAATAATATTGGCAAAAGCAAAAGAGCTGAAGACTTACGTCGAGGTCCAATCCGCTTTCTATCGGGGGGAGGTGGAGGAGGGAATGCAAAATTTTCACAACGCTGACCCCATGGAGGGGCATGCCTTACAGGGACTGAACTTGAAGAAATCACATGGGGATGAGAACGAATATGATGACGAATGCGTGGATGATGTGGAGTAGGAAGTCTGCCTCTATTTCCATTGCCTCGGGGAACAGTCTTCCTAATGGAAGAATTTTGGTCTTTTTTGGTATCTTCAGCTCTCGGTGGGGGTGGTGATAGAAATTCTGGCGGTGCCTTCCCAGAGGAAAATCCCACATTTTCAATGTGTCGAGCAATACTTTGTACACTGCTTTCTGTCATTCAGAACACAGAAAGAACACAAAAACTCTTATGCCTTTTTTTGCTGAAGAACATCCAGTAGGACTTTGACGCATCACAACACAAATCAAACAAACACCGAGCATTTTTCGGACAAGAATATCAAAGAGCGATGCTAAACGAATTCTGCAAATCCTCAACCAGTGATCAGCAATATGGATAAGTTCTTATTTATCAAAGTCGAAATCTTCAAATCGTTTCGGCAATTCTAAGAATCTGAAAGCATATCTAATACAGTTAGAAAAGCTAGTTTGCTGGAGTTAGTCCTCTGCTATCAAATTTTATCACATTATGCGAGACAGATCTTACCCTACCAAATCAAAGTTCAAGCTCGCTCGGACACTTCATGACCAATGAAAGAGACAATTCAACTGCTTGGCTTTAGAACTTCCCAATCACAAAGTCCGAGTGGAATGCAGCAATTGAAGTCTGATTTCAACAACTACGTGACTGGAGAAGAAGCGCAACAGTATTCCGAAAGCAAGCGAGGGAAAAAACCGAACCTTTATTGACAGTGAACGATCCAAAGACGAAAACGAGGAGGGCAAGGACGACAAGCAGCAGCATTGCGACCTTACGGCGGCCTAAATATCGGCAGAGGAGCGAGAGACACCTCTCCTTCTCCCTGGAACTAGAGAGCGCCATCTTCGAAGGCTTACGCACCATCCCGGGCTGGTTGTGCAAGGCGCCATTCTGGAGATGAAGGTGCAGCTGCTGCAACGAACCATAGCTCCCCGTGCGAAGCCCTAGTGACGCTCCACTCATGCCTCAGGACCGAACAGCCGGCGGCGGCAATTCATTCATCTCCCTCCCGGACCTCCGATCCCGTCCCGGCTCCGGCCCTAAACCAACCCACTTGGCCTCCCCACTAAAAGATCAGATAGATAGATACCTCCGCTCCGATTCACTGAATCAACCAACCACCAACACAAAGCTGCTCCAATGGCGGATTCCGATTCGGCGAACTCAGCCGCGAATCAAATCTCCCCCCTGCTCGCTCCCGCCCGCGATCCTGCAGCTCCTCACCCAGGCAGATCGCAATTTTGAGGCTTTTCTCATTTTTTTATTTATTTCTTGCTCATATTTATATTATATTTTTAAATTTTTTAAATTAAAACTTTAAACGGGTGCTCGATTCTACTTGCAGAATTGTAGGTGACAACGTTATCCGATCAATTTCGCGGATTTTGATATTTGTGTCCGTCCGAGGGAAAAAAAATACGGAATTTTGCTAATAAGGTCCGAGATTTTCTGTTTGTTTCAAATTCATCTCGCTTCTTTTCGGTTTTTAAATTTGAACCCCGACTATATTTGACGATCTCACGTTCCGCCGTCTGTTATTTGGAGCTCGCGTTCAAGACTTCCAAGTGGTTAGCAAGAAGATATGCTATGCCTCTTCAATCCTCACCGTGTATCGATCTCGAGAGAAAACCGATGCTCGAGATCTTCCTAATGCTTCGAGCAAGTCCTTTTTTTATATAAGTAACTCAAATTTTTGAAAGCTTATTTCATATATATGACAATTGAATACTATATAAATTGTACTTTCAACACACCACGTCATCGAACATCCAGTCAATAAAAAATAAGTTATCTGAAATGATTTGAAATACGGCTATCTTGATAACTGTTACATCGACCGGGAGCTCTGGCAGAGCGGGTTCGAGAGTGCAGAAGTGCAAACGAACATCACGAAATTTCTGCAGTACAGACCCGACCAATCGATCAAGTTTCATGTGTGCAGCGTAAGATGATGAACGAGAATCGGGCCGGCCAAGAAGTTCAGGAAATGGGCTGGCGTGGTGGAATTTGTGGATGCCCATCGCTACGGTCCCGTCATTGTTTTTATGAATGGATGGGTCCAGTCTATGAAGGCCCAGTGGGCTCAGAGCGCGAAGTTTTCCTCAATATTTCTCTTCCTCAATTTTAATTTATATTGTACGAGAAGGAAGAATGGTGCATTATTCCACCAAAAACTAATTAAAAATAAAAGAATGGTGCTTATTTCCATATTTACCATATTTCTACCCCAAACATAAATATATAAATACATAAGATGCATGTACTAGAAATGTGTCCCAATTATCTTATAATAGAAAATAATTTCTTATAGATAAATGGTTACTTAATGCTAACTTTAATAACCAATAGATTTTTCGAACGCCTCTTGCACTTGTACTTATTGGTGAACACGATCCTTGAATATGGACGTACCTAAATTCATGGCCTTCGTAGGATGTTCATTAGACTAGAAAAATAATTCCTTTTTTTGTATAAAAAAAAGTACACATAGATATAGATAGTGACTTTTTTTTTTGCTCTAAATATAGATAGTGACTATGATAATCATTAGGATAATAATTTTTTAGATTTCCAATATATAATCTAGAAGGTAAGGTTGAGGGAAAAAACGAAAAAAAAAGGGGTGATGGGCCCATGGAAAAGCCCAGTATGATGAGAAGCCTTTTTTCTTCCTCAACTACTACGGTCGTCGGTCGCTGTCATATGTTGTTGCCTGGGGACACGTGGAACATCGAGATGGGTCCTCAGTGGGCCCACGGAGCCCGTGCCTTCCTAACCTTCAGCGGGGCCCAGTGAGCTGCTGCTCTGTCTCGAGGAGGCCCGACACGCCATGAATTCCTCGCCTTGCATTATTACATGGATAACTGTTTGTGATTAATGGCATGGGGACGGCCTTCTCTTCTCCATCGATGGGTCATGTATTTGCGGGGGAATGGGACATCAAATTCTACAAGCTTGATAGATCGAGTGAATCTCGGTTTCGTAAGGTCACTGTAGGCCTCATACGCACCAGATAATTGAGATATTATTCATTCGACGTCCGAAAGGCTAGAAATTCTTTCACAAAATCATTACAGATGGTTCGTAGGATATGTGAGAGTATACGTCTCTCCCTTTCAAATTCAAAAATTAATTTTATAGGTAGTTGTCCATTTTTAATGTTTACATTGAATATGTATTGATGAGGCAATTTTGCATATTTTATTCAAGCTCTCGATGGATACTTACTTATGAAAAAAAAATATTGTCATATCCTCTTAATAATCGAAATAAAAACCCTTCTAATTTAAAATCTCACTCACAATAGCGTGAATTGTAATTTACACAAATTCAAGCGCTATCAATAGATGTGATTGAAAATTTGAGTTATGAGGATTTTTAGATACATCGTTTAGGATGAGGATTTAGCAACTCTGATGATAAAATTGTAAGAACATATTAGAACTTCATTTTTTTTTCTCTTCGTGTTATTTATTTTTCTTTTTGGTTCTAAACACTTTGGGCTTTCCTCTATTTCGAGAGACCTTGCTCAAAAATGGTCAAAAATTCCAAGTCAAAGGGGGTCAATTTTACTCGGAAATTGTGTCAAGGGAAAGTGACTTAATGCAAAACCAATAATGATACATTATTTTTTTGGTTAGAGGTTGACGTAGATATTTATATAGATATAGATACTATAACTTAACTTAATTATATAGATTTGTAAGTGTAATTTTAAAATTATAACTTAACTTAATTATATCCATAATCAAATAAAATAATTCATTAAAAGTCAAACAGGTAAACCTCATACATAAACATTTATACTATTCCATTATAATACAACTTCATTATAATAAATTAACAACACTATCACTTCATTTTGTCCTTTTCAAAATTAAAATCTCATTTTAAATTCATTTTGTCATTTTCAAAATCAAAATCTCATTTTAAAATTCTATTATCAAACCAAACGCGTTGTATATATTTTCTACAAAATTTCACCAGCTCGCATACTATACTATGATGACATTAGATTCTGCACTATGTAGAATTCATTACATCATATGTCTTCTTTTTTTTGGCTGGATCATTACATCACATGTCACTTTATCTTGATGATAAGTCAAAGTATATATTGCTTTTCAAAGCATGGTTGACATTTTCACTCGCCAAAAATCTTCAAAAAGGTGGAAGTGGATAAAGGAATAAGAAATCAAATAAATTCTCACTACATTCCAACGAGGATAAATGGGGTTTCTCATCTGATGCAACGAATAGATACTATAAGTAGATATAAAGTATGACTCAATTTTACGGTACCTATATGGTACGTAATATTGGCAATTCAATTGTTTTGTCAATAGATGTCATTGATAGTTCATTAATTTCACATAAAATCATAATTATATAAATTATTTAAAAAGTGTTGATTTTGTGATTTCACTAATTATAAGGGTGAAAAGTGTGGAAGAAAGGGCTTATCATGCACTAAACATTGATTTCCCGTGTCCCTCACCTAAAAAAAAAAGAAGAAAAGGAATTTTGGCAGCTAATTTAATTCGGGAAATTGATGGCTACTCGTTACCAAACGCGCGTGGGGGAGCGAAAAGGTCGGGGAAAGGGGAATGTCTTTAAACCGACGCTCGGGGCTTCCCTCTCTTCGGAGGAAAAAAGCTGCGCGGGTACCAAAATCACGCGCCCCGACAAAGTAAAATATAAAATATAAAAATTTTAATAAAATATTATAAAACAAACCTACAATTATAAAATATATATACATAAAATGAAACACAAACTTTTTTTTTATTAATTTAAATTTATAATAATTATTTGGTCTTTATCATCTTCTCGGATACAAAGCTCACTCGGTTACTCTACTTCCTCTCTCTCTCTCTCTCTCTCTCTCTCTCTCTCCCCCCCCTCTCTGTACTTCTGTCTCTGTTTCTCTCTCTTTCTCTCTGCCTTCTTAGATCCGTGCTCTGTGTCCAATCCAAACCCTAGATCATTGTCCTCCAAGGTTCCAATCAGAGCTTAAGCTGTCTCCTCCTGGTTCTGTCTCCGTTGGGTTCATGGATTGAGCAGCTTCTGCGGCTGTGCCCGGAAGAGCCGTTGTCGAGGTATTCCCATTTCATCATTTCTATACAGCAACTTGGGGATTCCCTGGACTTCATGGAAGTTAAGCGGTGGTTTGGTTGTTGAATTCATTAAATTTAACGAGCTCTGCCTGCTAATTGAGATCGCCATTGTTCCCAATTTCGGGAATTTATTAGATATCAGGAGCTGACTGAGGTTTTGGTTCCCATGCATTGTTCTATTTGGCGTGTGGTGATGTGATTGGAGGGACTTCATCAATTATATTCTTTGTGATTGAAGGCAAATTAATGTGGGACTGAGAGCGCTGTTGCTTTCTTCACTCTCTGGGAAATAAGCTCCAGTTGTATGGACTGGGTGGCTTTCGCCAGTTAGTGTGGTCTCATTATCTGGTTTTTGGCCAGTCTAGGTCTGGCGAGTCATTTCAGGCGGCGGAGGGAGGTAATAATTTGTAACATGCTGAGTGGAGGTAATTATTGATCCCCAAGGGGGCCCATCCTGGGGGCTGTGGGGGTGGTTTTGGTGCATGATGGGCTGTGTTTGTTGCAAGCCTTCCGCGATCGAGGATAGTAAAGAGAGTCCTCGGGTATCTAGCAAGACTTCCTCAGACCTAAGGGCTTCCAGGGAAGCTTTGTCGAGGAGGGAAGAGACTGTTCGGGCCAAGGATAGACACAGTAATACGAACGAAGGGAGAGCAATGTTGATCGACAAGCAAATTAATGGATCAGTGAGGTTGCATGCTGATAGCTTGGACAGGAATAGGGAGAAGATGGAGCACGTTGTTGCTCATCATCCTGCAATTGGCAGTATCCCCAAAGTTTCGGAAGGAGAGCAGGTTGCGGCGGGCTGGCCACCTTGGCTTGCTGCAGTGGCTGGAGAGGCTATTAGGGGATGGTTGCCGCGCCGTGCAGATTCCTTCGAGAAGCTTGATAAAGTATGCTTCTTTATTTCTTCTAAAGCTTAAATCACCTTGCTTTCACGTTGTATATGCATCAATGCTCATTCTTTTTCTTATCTCCCCTGTAAGTGAGTAATGCTTGTTATCTTCTTATTACAATATTACCTGTCTATTAAATAGTCTATATGTGATTGTTGCCATGCATGATTGTTCTCTGTCGCTTTCCTTTAGAATTAAATCAGAAAGGTTTGTAAAAATTAGATTCCTGCATGGTATCATTACTGTGGGTCACTTTTAATGGATAGCTAAGTTTAGTTATCGTTGGTTCTTTCTTTCTTAAAGAAAAGATTGGGTTGATACGAAGTTGGGTTCTCCTCTTGACTTCTCTGTTTGCAGATTGGCCAGGGAACTTACAGCAATGTCTACCGGGCTCGTGATCTTGATCAAAGGAAGATTGTCGCATTGAAGAAAGTAAGATTTGATAATCTAGAGCCTGAAAGTGTGCGCTTTATGGCCAGAGAAATTCACATTTTACGCAGGCTTGATCATCCAAATGTAATAAGGCTAGAAGGTTTGGTGACATCAAGGATGTCTTGTAGCTTGTATCTTGTCTTTGAGTACATGGAACATGATTTGGCTGGGTTGGCTTCGCACCCTGGACTGAAATTTACTGAAGCTCAGGTGCTCGTGCAAACCTTGATTTTTTGCTCAATTCGATTTTGCCTTCTAGACTAGTGATTTCCAATATAATGACTCGTACAATAAAAGTATTTATGAGTGCTTTTTTGGCAGGTTAAATGTTACATGCAGCAACTCTTACGTGGACTTGATCACTGTCATAGTCGTGGTGTTTTACACCGAGACATAAAGGGTTCCAACCTTCTCATCGACAATAATGGCATTCTGAAGATTGCAGACTTTGGATTGGCAAGTTTTTACGATCCCCATCAAAATCACCCATTGACAAGTCGTGTAGTGACTCTTTGGTACAGGCCACCTGAGCTTTTGCTGGGAGCTACTTACTATGGGACTGCTGTTGATCTCTGGAGTACAGGTTGCATAGTTGCTGAGTTGTATGCGGGCAAGCCTATAATGCCCGGAAGAACAGAGGTACTATCTCTGTTCAGAATTTGAAGTCAGCTTTTGCTGAAACATGCCTTTATGAGTTGTGCAGTACCATCATGAACAGAACGACCATGGAAATGATATAGTGCTTTTGAAGTAATCAACAATTTTGGGTGGTGCTAATGTTTTGTGCGGTTGATTTGATGGAATTGTGTGTGTCTGGACTTGAACATTAATTATTTGAAGAATTGGATTTCTTTTTGCAATGAATATGAGGGATATCAAGCTTGTATAGCTAAGAAATCTTCCAGGATAAAAAGTCCAAGCATCTATCACTTCAGCAAATAGATATCACTATACACTTTCTGAACTGGGAAAATTGACCTTCTCTTTGCCTTAGGAATCTTTAATAGCATGTAGCCCATATTTATGGCTAGTTGCTTGGCAAGCAGGAAACTTTCCTCTCCAGTGCTCTTTCCAATTAATGCTGCTGCCTTTTGTTGCAGTTTTCTTGAATTTTCTGATGCCATATAAATTTTTAGAAGTATAAGGAAGCGCTCAGTGCATGTGTATCAGCTTGTCTTTCCCTTCTGCTTTGGTATTTATGTACCGCCTGGCAGAGCTGATTAGAGTGGAATAGCTGGTTTAAACGATGCAAATATTCTGACTTATTGATAGCATAGGTTGCTCTTTGTTATGTCTATTGCTTTTTCTTTGTGGTTGGAGTATGAAGGCCATGTTAATTGAAGAGCTTGGGCAGTATATCATCCTGTGTGTCTATTCATCCTATGTGTTGCATTATATGCACTAAGCACATTATTCTTGCCTTTAGGTGGAGCAACTGCATAAGATTTTTAAACTTTGTGGCTCTCCTTCCGAGGATTATTGGAGAAAATCAAAGTTGCCTCATGCAACTATCTTTAAGCCTCAGCAGCCTTATAGACGCTGTGTAGCGGAAACATTTAAGGACTTTCCTGCACCTGCTCTGGATCTGGTGGAGACCCTACTTTCAATAGATCCTGCTGATCGTGGATCTGCAGCCTCTGCTCTCAAGAGTGAGGTATGGGATTTCTGGTCGCTTTCAGTGGATAATTTCCTTAGTATCAACAGCCATTCCCTTAATGCAACTTAATACTTATTTAATTTATTCTCTCTCTATGGAAGTAAATGAAGTTACTTATTATTTTGGGGGGGCCCTTGACATAATTCCGGTGTGCTTTTGTTCCCAGTTCTTCACCACAAATCCACTTCCATGCGATCCTTCTAGTTTGCCGAAGTATCCTCCCAGCAAAGAGTTTGATGCAAAAATACGGGATGAGGAAGCTCGAAGGTGAACTGTCAGAGTCTTGTTAACTGCAGTCAGCTGTTTAAAATAGCTCTATGCCCATTTATTCTTTTTGTGCGTAAAGAAAATCTTTTTGGTAATTAATTAGTTGAAATGGTTTTCATGGCATTATTCGAAATGACAGATTCTGTCCTCATGCTGTATGCATGTAAAATTAAATGGTGGCAACTATTAATTATGTATTTCCCTCAGCCTATGTTCGGGGAGCTGCTTTTGTTTCTTAATGAGATATATTGTGAGATGATTTATTCTTGGAAAGAATTCTCGACAGATTTTACAGCTGAAACTTCTTATGTCGATAGATATTCACTATTTAGTTTTATGCTTCTGAGATACTATTCTCTGCTTATTTGTAGGCAAGGAGCAGCAGGAAACAGGGGTCAGCGGCTTGATCTTGAAAGGAGGGGTGCCAGGGAGTCACGAGCTGTCCCAGCACCTGATGCCAATGCCGAATTGGTAGCATCAATGCAGGTGGAATAAAGAGCTCTTAAATGTTTCCTTCTGCATATTCTTTCTTCATTTGAATTTTATTTAAGCCATTTGCCTATGCACGTTTTGAGAAACTTTAATGCAAAAGTTGAAGATTTGTCCATCACAGTTTTTCCTTGTGTGGATTCTGAAAAGCATACATATTTAACTGAGAGTTCTATTATATCTTCGTGTAATTAACATTGAAAATTTCTTGGCTTGCCTTTTCAGAAGAGACAACTTCAGCCTAATTCAAAGAGCCGAAGTGAGAAGTTTAACCCTCACCCAGAAGAAGTTGCTTCTGGTTTTCCAATTGATCCTCCAAGACCTTCACAAGCTGCAGAAGCTAGCGTCGACCCCCAAGACCCTCCTCATAAAAGAGCCTCGTACTCTGGTCCACTTACTAATCGAGCAGCATGGACAAAAGACGGGAAGAAGCTGGATGATAAAATTGCATCTGGGGCTCATTATCAAGTGATCTCAGGTGCAGTGACGGGAAGGGGTTTGCCTTCTGATGATCGAAGGGAACGATCCGTTGCGTTGCAGCCCGAAGTGCCAAAACTAATTGGGAGGTTCCCGGGATCTTTCAAGGAGACCACTGAGTCCTTGATACAGAAGGATCAGAGGCATCCCATGCTAGGAGGATTCCATAACAAAGAAGACGGAAAAACTGGCAATAAGGACCCGGTTCTTGTAAGTTGCCCCCATTTCTGCTGCATTTTTTTTAAAATATTCATCCCCTCTGGATATATTTCTCAATTTTTATCCCTTACATTCTCAAGAACATTTCAGAGTTTATCATCAAGAGATCTGTCGTCGTGTTTACTGAATTTTGTTGCTGCTGCTTCCTCATAAAACATTTTGAGTTTCCTTTTGTAAGCAGAAATTTCAGATTGAGCAGTTTGGTTGTTCACTGATGCAATTTTGTTGAAATCCAGCAGGGTTACGGGTCCAAGGGACACAAGATCCACTACTCAGGCCCATTACTCGTACCATCAGGCAACATGGATCAAATGTTGAAGGACCACGATCGCCACATCCAAGAAGCTGTCAGAAGAGCTCGATTAGACAAGGCAAAAGCCCGGAAAGCTCAGAACCAGTTGTCAGCTTCTTCGTTATTTGTTTCAGGTCGCTGATTGATCGAAATAAAAGCAACTGCAGCAGAGTTAGGGCAGGTGATCTGTGGATTCTCATTTCTTACTCACCCATGGGCTAGTTGAAGTTATTGGGTGGGCGGAAAAAGCCTTTTGTACATGGGTTTAGAAATCATCGCGGGTGAGTACTATTCATTTCATCCCAAGTTGTTGCGGTCGAAGGATCCCTCGTTTGTGATGTGCGGGTATAACACGGTCTCATGTCTCGTCACGCCACGATTGTAAAATGATTCATTCTTGTAGAGGGTAATCGGGTAGGCATAAACTGCTTCGTGAGAATATGTAATTTATCTTAGATCATTGAGGAGTACTCGTTTTAAGCATCTCTTTTATCTCCCTTCTTCAGTTGCGCATTTTAATTGTCGTCATTAGATGAAGCAGAAAAAGAAAAAAGTTTTCGGCATTAGAAGATCCAGATTAAAATGAATGAAGAGCAAATATGGTATGCTAATCTTAAAGCCTGAACAGCTATGTTTGCACTTGGTCTTTCCATGGATTGGGGAATATTTTTTTCTCTAGAGCGTGGATCGATACTGTGATGGAATTAAGAAGATTGGGCAGATCATCTTGTCTCAGTTAATTGATGTCATATTTCGACTGTCTAGTGTCAAATTGGCAATCGTGATTGTCTATCTAGTTTCAAATTATGATTTGGTTAGTAAGTCGAAATCTACCTAACGAAACACGTTTGTGATTGTCCATCTAGTGTCAAATCGTGATTCGTTTAGTAAGTCGAAATCTACCTAACGAAACACGTCTTGAATTAAGGGAGCTTTGAAACACGTCTTGAATTGAGAGAGTTTTGGTTCAACGGCAAATCTTCTTAGTTTAAAAAGCCGACCTTTAAAAAAAAAAAAATTGGTATTAGCCGAAATCTACCTAACGAAACACGTCTTGAATTAAGGGAGCTTTGAAACACGTCTTGAATTGAGAGAGTTTTGGTTCAACGGCAAATCTTCTTAGTTTAAAAAGCCGACCTTTAAAAAAAAAAAATTGGTATTAGCGCAGTGATTGTCAACTAAAAAGTTGTATATTCAATTCCCGTTATTGTGGGATTATTTATACCCATTTTTATTAGCTATATTAGAATTTTTATTTTCTTGTATTAAGCCATTGCCCTCATTATTTTTAGGAAAAAAAAAAAGAAGCCAACCTTTAATTTTATTAATAATCACAATTTTCAGTAATTTAATTAAAATAATTAATTTTATTAAATTAATTACTTTAAATTATTTTAAATGTTTATTTTTTATTAATTATAAAAATTGCCATTAAAGTTATCTATTTATCTTATAAAATCCATTAGATTTACCATGAATGACATTTTTGCCTTTTCACCCTATTTCTGTTCTATTCCATTCCTTATTCCGCACAATTAAATATCAGAATTATAATTTCCAGTTTTGTTATTCACTCCAACCAAATAAAAAAAATTCATTTATTCTTCTATTGTATTCTCTGTCTATTTTATTCTTTATCTATTATATTCCTGCGAACCAAACGTAGCCTAATTCGGACTGTGCTGGAGGCATTCCTAATCCGCATATAAACCGGGTAAGTCGGTCCGATCGAAATACTTATTCCGCAATCCGATGAACCAAACGCCAGACAACCTATTACGTACGGAATAACTAATTCCTTCCTTACCTAATCATGCGAACCAAACATGCCGTTAAGGTAATATTTTCTCTTTCGGTCCCTGTTCTTAGGAAATGAATGGAACAGGGCTCGGACATGAGGCCATGGACTCTCCACGTCGTCCCGTCAGTTCCAAAAATCATACAACTGATATTCTTAAAAATAACAAACGACGTCATAGAATTGGTCTGAGAAAATGATATGAGCGAGATGGCGGTTTTCATTCATGAGCGGCACGGGACAACTGTCGGTTGGTGTTTAACAAGCCGGGAACTTTGTCTGTCTTCTTTCTTGCCCCCAGAGAGAGAGAGGGGTACTGTTAGCATGAGTTTCTGGGGAACCTTGTCTAGGGGGGGGGGGGGGGGGGGGAGCTTATACTTTGACTCCTCGTTGACTCCGTTGGTGGGAGAATGATCTTATTGATGCGTAGATTAGCTGAAAGAGTCAATTTTGTAGGCTAAAGGTTTCTCTTTTGTCTGCTTTTCGTTGTTGGGTCCTTGTTTTTTGTGGCTCTTGGGGTAGTTTCTGCTGAAATCTTCTAGATGCTGCGATGATCCACGTGAGATCCCTCATTAGAGATATTTTCGGTTAGTCCTAAAGTGTTGACTCTCTCGGCTTAGAATGAACATGCCCGAGTGAGTTGATACTGAGACTCTTCCATCTTGTTGATATTTTTTCTATATGGTTTAGTAAAATGGAACTCCTGGAGTGGAGTTTTTCGAGTTTGAAAGTAGTTTGATCAGCTCGCTGTTGTCAGGTGTCGTGGCATAGAAATATTTTAGTATGATCTAGAACTTGGAAGAAAAAAACCTCTATATCGATGTCTTAGTACATGAGAGATTTATTACCTCAATCAGAGCTGTACCCGAGAAATCTTCACGCTGGTGTTACCATCAGCCTTTTGTACCATGACGGATCAGGGCATTTGAATTCGGGTTTTGGGAAGGCTAGGTAAGGATCCGTTTTGTCACCCATGGACGAAATTAAGATGCGTGAGTGCTTGTCTCAATCTTGTGATGAACTCAGTTTCAGTAATATTAGTTTGAGGCAGTGGTTGGACAAACCTGAGCGGCACGTAGACAAAATGGAATGCCTGCACATATTCAGTCAAATAGTGGAGATTGTTAATGCAGCACATTCACGACGAGTTGTCGTAAATAATGTGCGACCGTCTTGTTTCTCATTGTCTCCGTTTAATTGCGTCTCTTTCACTGAGACTGCGTCTTACTCGCGTTTGAGATCTGACTCATTCGAAGGTGGATTAGTATGTGAAGATTTATCGGAAATTAGTTGTGTGCAGTCAAATTTAGTAAATATAGATGAAAGTGGTGCAGTCAGAAATTGCTGGCACTCTGAGCAGTTAGGGGATGTAAATCCTCCACCTACTGGGGAAGATATACTTCCAATGGAGGCAAGTTGGTATACTAGCCCTGAAGAGGTTGCCGGTGCTTCGCATTCATTTGCCTCGGATATTTACTGCTTGGGAGTATTCCTTTTCGAGGTTCGTGAATGAGAATGAATTCGCTGTGAAGTTACGTGTAGCTACGCCTACACTTGAGGCAAAGTTCATAGATCTTTTGGTTTGAGTGCAGTTATTCTGCCCTTCTATATCAAGAGAAGAGAAAAGCCGAACTATGTCTAGTCTGAGGCATCGTGTTCTTCCTCCACAACTGCTCTTGAACTGGCCAAGAGAAGCTTCCTTTTGCTTACTGCTACTGCATCCGGAGCCGAATAGGCGGCCAAGAATCAGGTGATTCCTGCTTGCATCTTCTTCGTTTATTTTCTACTGGAGAGACTGTAATGCAAAAGAGAAATGCAATATCTTGGAAGATCAGTTACTCCTCATGTAATTTATGTATATCACTGTGTGCACGAACCTTCGAAATCTTCTTCTCATGTGCCATGTGTGACAGCGAACTATTACAGAGCGAATTTCTCCGTCAGTTGAGACAAAAATCGGAAGAACTTGAGGATGGAGGAGAACTCAGAGAGCGAATTGAGGAACAAGAACTCTTGCTGGAATTCCTTTCGCTTATACATGAGAGGAAACGGGAAGCAGCAGATAAGCTGCAGGATGTAGTTTCAGTCCTGTCTTCTGATATTGAAGAAGTGAGAAAGCACTGGACTGTTCTGAAGGAAAAGGGAGACATATGCGCAGAATTTCCGTCTTCAGAACATGTCGATTTTGTTGGTCATTCTGCTAAAGCCGGGTCAAGGAAACGACTCCGTGCTGGATTTCCACATCAGCATACAGAGCAATCTGATGATGAAGACATGAATGATGGCAAAGAAAATATATTTTTGAAAAGTTCTCGTTTATTAAAGAACTTCAAGAAATTGGAGTCAGCATACTTTCTGGCCAGGAGTGGGCCAATTAATCAATCAGAAAGACGAGTTGTTGAGCCACTGCCTGTGAGTAGCAACTCTACTGTAGTAACCGAGAGGAGCTCCATCAACAATTTCTTGATGAAAGAAGATCATGAAGAAAGGAGAAGTGGGTGGATAGAGCCGTTTCTTGAAGGATTGTGCAAGTATGTAGCCTTCAGTAAGTTGAAAGTTAGCGCAGAAATAAATCAAGGGGGCTTGCTGAACTCAGCCAATCTGGTGTGCTCCCTTAGTTTCGACAGGGATGGAGAGCTATTTGCTGCTGCCGGTGTAAATAAAAGGATAAAAGTTTTCGAGTGTGATGCAATCTTAAAGGACGATCGAGATATTCATTACCCGGTAATTGAAATGGCAAGTAGTTCAAAGATATGCTGTGTATGCTGGAACACTTGCATCAAACGCCAGATTGCTTCGAGTAACTTTGAAGGTGTGGTGCAGGTCGGTTTTTGCTCCATTATCCAATAGTTTTGATGCTCTAGTCCATCACATTAAGTAATAAGAAGTATGAATTTTCCAGGTCTGGGATGTTACCAGAAATGATGTCCTCATGGAGATGAGAGAGCACGAGAAGCGTGTGTGGTCCATCGACTTTTCAACTGCAGATCTGACAATGTTAGCTAGCGGGAGCGATGATGGTTCTGTCAAGCTATGGAGCATTAATCAGGTGATTCTACTCTCCCCCTTGGTGGATCAAATTTGAAATTCAAAGTACTTCACATCTTCTTACTTCTGATAGGACGTTAATTGTAAGCCATTTCTTTTCTCAAACTTGAGTTGTCGTTGCAGGGAGCAAGTGTTGCTACCATCAAGGCCAATGCCAATGTCTGCTGTGTTCAGTTTGCCCCTGATTCAGGTCGGTCGCTGGCATTTGGTTCAGCTGATTGTAAGATCTATTACTACGATCTCCGAAATTCTAGATTTCCTCTGTGCACTTTAATCGGGCACAACAAGACTGTTAGCTATGTGAAGTTTGTGGATTCAACGAATGTAGTCTCATCGTCGACTGATAGCACGCTCAAGCTGTGGGATATGTCCATGTCCGAATCTCGGGTTGTTGATTCTCCCCTTCGAACATTTTCTGGCCACACGAATGTGAGGGTAAGATTCTTTTCATCTAGAGAAGTTGCAAAGATGTGACTTCAAACATGTATTCCTGCATGAAAGTAGGGAAATAGGACAGTTATCATATTCTCGCTAAACAAAGATTCATTCAAGTTCATATTTCCTTAACTTCAACTTTGACCGTATCTATCGCTAGATGTTTCCTTCTTAGGTTGGAAACCGAACGAATGTTGATCCCCACAAACGATGTTGCTGATGCATTTGTTTCCTTCTTTTATCTGCAGAATTTTGTTGGGTTGTCCATTTCAAATGGTTATATTGCCACAGGATCCGAAACTAATGAGGTAATTTGCCAATTGCTCTCTACTATGGGAAGTTCACATCCCATCATTCTTAGATTCATGAAAAAAACTCCATCTTATGGTGTCGGAGCTGGCTTCCGACAAGCCTATGTACTTGATCTTCCCCTCTTCCACTTACTTCTTCAATTCCTCCATCTGCATGATTTTCCCGACGAATTAGCCATATTTCAAATCCTGATTTTCAGGACGACGTAAATATATTCGTTTATGGATCTTACAGATTCCTCAATAGGTACAGTGGTATCGACACGGTGCTGATAATAGATTGTGCATTAAGCACAGTGTCGGTCTCATTTCCGTGAGATCCGAACATAAGCAGCTGGTGCATCGCTTATGTATTGACATCCACCCTCAGCTTACATGGACATATATCTATACCTCCTTTTATAACTCCGATGCTCAGCTTACATAGGCATATTTCTGAATCTCCTTCCCAGCAGGTTCTCGTCTATCACAAAGCCTTCCCCATGCCGTCGTTATCATACGACTTTAATTCAACCGACTCGCTTTCGGGACATGACTCTGACAAGACTGCCCAGTTTGTTTCTTCTGTCTGCTGGAGGAACCAGTCCTCAACCTTAGTTGCTGCAAATTCCACCGGGAACATAAAAATTTTGGAGATGGTCTGATTTTTGCCTCAGTTTGTTTTCTTGATTTTATCAGGTGAAGAATTTGGGGCTTAAAGAGATGTGAAGTGAGCTGAAGAAATTTCTATATATAGACTCTGTACCTGAAGCAGGCTGTAATTAGGGATAACAATGATGCAAACTGATATCACCATAGAGGATGAGAAGAAAAGAGTAATTCCCTTTCCGTAATCTAGATAAACATTCAAACGCAAAGTGAATATAGAAATTCTTTCATGATGCTTTGAACGAATAGATCAAACAGAGCCAGATCGCTGTAAGATTGACAAACTCATCAGATAATTGGAACTGTAACGTTATGTAAAGATCCGAAAGGAAAAGCCGAATCTTGCTGCAAATAACAGGAATGTCATACTAAAGTTTTTACTCAAGTAAGTATAAAGCTCATACCTCATTAACTAGCAGGCTGCAGAGGCTAGACAATCTCTAGGGAGCGTGTAATAAATTATTGCATCTATATTGCATTAAATAAGTATTCCCTCTATTCAAGCAGGACCCTAACAAATCAAGTGCGCACTCAGCTGAAGTTGTACTTTTAACCCCGATGGCATCCTGACTTTATTGAGATCCCACCTCGACCAGACCGACCAGAGCTGCTGCTCGATATATATAATTCCTTCCTTTGAGAGGAGGAAAACCAATTCCTGATCCAATTATCTTTCTCTAGACTTCAGTCTCGATCTGCAAAGCAAGAACTAACTTTCCTATACGAACAACCGATCTATTTACACTGATTGTGACCAAGTTTTGCTGCCAAAACTAGCCTTGCTACAAGTCCACGGAGCCTCTTAGACCCAGGGCTGGGTTTCAGCTTCTTGGGGTTCCCGACCTCCGAGCACTTGGGCTTCCCTGAACACCAACCTCCTGGGGTGAAAGCCCCCTTCCTCCGTCTCAGCAGCTCCTTGTCAATTCTATCAAGCACTGGGTCATCCTTCTTGAACTTCCTGGCAAAGGCAGCCCCACTTGCTATCATCTTATCGGTGTCATTGATGGTGAGGGTGTGTGGATGCTGCCTTGGGGGAATGTCCCAAGAAATGTAGTGCAAGTCGTGGTTGACTGCTGTCTTGGCAAATTCTGGGGCGTTGCATATAACAGTCTGGAAGTAGCCTTCTGGGGAGGAGACAAAGTTTGTGTAGTACATGAGGAGTGTGCGTGGAAGGTTGTCCCAGCCCCAGATGCAGTATTCCACAAACGAGCGCGATAGGACCATCCACGCCGACCCTGTAGAAGGAGTGGGCAACGGAATATGTTAATCTGAACACAAGCCTAGAGGACAGATCCGATGGAAAACTGGGATCTAACAAGATATTTTCTCTCAAAAGTTCTTCAGTTTCTCTAGAGGAGAATCAGTCTCAGGAAGAACGGGCTATGATATGATCTGCACATTGCTCAATAATCAGCAAAGAGAAGGTGGAGAGAATCGTATCCCTTGTACGCTAATTTGAGCAGAAACGAAATTGGGCGATGACTGTTTATGACTTCACACAAGTAAACAGATGCCTCATAGTGATGAATGCAGAGCAGCAACAACAAATGAAGAAACTTTCTTTTCCTGACATGGTTGAATGGAACCCTAATTGTTAGGCTGTCTCAAGAGACCAGACACCACAAAAAACCAATGAACTGCTAAATAAACCAACTTAAGGTTACCAATAATATTGTCAAGTCCCAATCAAGTTTAAATTCAAGTCATCACAATTTTCTTTTTCACCCTTCTACAGACGGGATTCGAATACTTCGGAAACATTGACTATAAAGAGTATTGCTTTATTAAGTAAAACTGACCGGTGAACAACTTAAATGCGGTGGGCAAAGCTCTCCTTGGTGAGACCCAGAATACATCTGATTTTTTTGTTAAGTACAGACCAGGATCTACCATCAAAGGCATCGCCCGCTTGTCCCTGACCACGACAATCAAATGTTACTATCAGTCCTTGCATGAAAATCAAATTATCCTACCAAAAGTTAGGCTCGATTTGGGTCCGGTTCATTTCTTCTCTCTTCAGGAAAAAAAAAAAAAAGGGTTTTGGATTCTTCACAAGATGTTTCATGACCAAAACTCTTTTGAAATGCAATTCCCCTTTATATTTTCCTGGTAGGGGAACTGGATAATCTTCCTGATTCTCCAGAACCAAACATGGGCTAACATACTCGATTTCCAGATATACAAACATAGATTGCAGGGAGACAGATATGGCTAGCTCACTCTTTCCACCCGAGACGACTTGTGTGCTCAATGAAGTTCAGGTCACGATCTAGACCCGAAAATATGAACATCAGATCTACAAAATCAACAGATTAATCAATCCAAAAGTTGCTATAGAACAAACAGAATCTATAAATATTCTACACAAAGGAGACTGATATGACAGATTAACACTGCAGACTAACCATCTTGAGTCACGAGAGGATAATCAGATGCACTGAGGTTGATAAACCAATCCCAATCTTTACTCTTCTTTAGGAGAATGGCACAGGCATGAAGAGTATTCGCGACCATCGTGGGCCCCCTATAGGTGACCATGTTCGCTTTGGTGATCATATGAACGTTCCCAACCTTCAGAAACATTGAATCCTTTTCCACCCTGGAAGCGAGCTCCATTCTTTCCTCTACAGGGGACTCGAGGTCCAAATGCACGACATACTGGTTCCTCGGATGATAAAGTGCCCGTAGAGTTCTCCACAGCTTATCCAAATCTCCCTTTGAACCAGAAATCAAGTAGGCAAAGCGGGGAATTTCAACGGCAGGAGGGGGAGGTGGGGCTTGTGAAACCTTTGTCTCAGCAAACTCCGGATTTGAAATGGATTGGTTAGTGGCAAGACGAGACGGGATTCTCGAGAATATTGCATTGATCGAATGGAGGGAAGATACAAGACCCATGTTGAAGGAAGTGGCCAAAAGGAATACGCACATAAGGGAGCTCATTACAAGTGGAAATACCCATTTCTTCTCCATGTGCAGTGACCCCATTGCAAGAACTTTTCATGGGATCCAGTTCATAGTCCTCAGTACCCGATCCAGTCAGTGGCTGAGCAGGGAATCATGCAATCGAAATTGAGCAACCACCTGAAAGAGATCCTGAGAATGGAAGAAAGACCGAGCCTTCAAGCAGAAAGATCTCCAGATCTCAACCCTCAAACTTGGCTGCTGATAATATATGCCAAGATGCACATAGGAGTTGAAGAACCTGTTAGAGTACCAGACATATGTAACTTTTTCTGTTGAATGTTAAGCAACAAGCATTGGAATAGTCGAGGAAGAGGGTCCTCATTAAAATAGTTTGGAAAGAATAATATATTCATATCAAACAAGACAAGGTATGCATCAAGAAAATCGAAACAAGGAATCAAATAGATAAAAAAAAAAACAAATAATTGAATCCCTGCCCTGAACCAGCAGAAATTTATATAATATTCGACAAATCCATCGATAATGACAACATCCCAGCGCCAAATCTTTAATAATTACAAGGAATCAGGCATCTCCACATTTTGAGATGTTTGGAATGTGATGAACTCACATTCCTGGAATCAGCCGTATGAACAACAGACATGGCAGAACAGGACACCCCAATCAAAGAGACCAAAAACCCAGATCCAAAATTCGGGACTTTTCATCGACCCAGTTCGAGATTGAGTTAGAACAACAAGACCCGTGAAGCATTTGAGCCGAAGCTAAGCTTGAAGATGATCTCTTTCCTAGTTTGACACATGGAAGTGGAACAAAAGATGGAAACTTACAATTGGGTATGTTGTAATCAGGTCATACAGAAGCAGTACTGAAGGAGATGAAAAAGGAAATTTGAAAAAAAAAAAAAGGAACATTCAGATGAGGTAAAGGACAGAAAGAAGAAAGAGAAAGAAGCTACGATGCGAGAGAAGAAGAAAGAAGAAGACCTTGTTTTGTGCAGAGCAATGGAGAGACCCGTGGGGGCACGTCGGATCGAAGAGAGGGAGGAAAGAAACTCTCAGTTGGAGAACATAACTATATATATTATTATTATTATTATTATATATATAAACTAAAAAAAAAAACAGAGAGAGAGAGTGAGAACTGAGAGATGGGAGTGAAGAAGGGAAAGGAGGAGAGAAGAGGACGTGTGGGGGAAGTTGTATGGTTGGTTTAAAAGAATCCCACTCTTATTGGAAATTCAATTTATTCCATTTTATTTTGTCGATTGTTATTTTTTGGGATCAAAATTAGCCGCACCCTATTTGTCATTTATGAGTCGGTTCCTTAAATAACTGATGATACATTGAATTTCGAAAAGTGTGTGAAAACATCATATTCCCATTCCCCAAGTTTCCAAGATAACCCGAAGGAAGAATGGATGATGTTGTTGCAATTAGCGGACATTTTGACGATTATGCTTGTGAGTTGACATTTTATATCTTTTTTAGAGCATGTCCAGCGGGATACAAAATGGGTGTCGGTGCCGTCATCACCGGCACAGGCACCGGCATCGGCACTCCAATTGGACGATGGCCTTCCGGGGGAGTGTTGAGCCAACTGAGCCCTGCCCCTTTTTATTTTGTAATAACTAGTCACCGATTTTTTTTAACATTTTAAGAAACAGAAAAATAGATAATTATGTAAAAAAATAATTTAATAATAAACATAATTAGTTTGTAAAGTTTAATTAATTAGTTAATTTAACTAATTAACAATTATATTATACAAATACGTAATTATTTATATATATATATATATGTATATAATTTAACCAATGTGTGGGTTCCCCATTAACACTCAAATGAAGTGTCAATCATTGAAGGAGATTTTCAAAATTGAACTTGGATGTTATGCCTTTTTCATGTGGTAAATATGTGACAAAAAATGGGCTCACATTAGCACTCATTTGAGTGCCAGCACCGGACATGCTCTCACAATTTAAGATGCATTTTTTTCCATTCCATATGTTAATTAAGGATTATCGAAAAAAAAACTCTAAATTTGTCCAAACACGGTGAACAGGTTTGAATACTATGCTGTGTTAGTTACAACCGTAAGAGTCCAACGGTATGATATTTACTATGATTAAATGAATGTGTTAATGAGGTTTTTTTTTTTTTGGGTGGGGAAGGGGGGGTTGTAAATGTGTCAATAAGATTATCTTTCATTTTTTTGCTATTAATAAGATTAGATCTTTCATTGTTTGCACTAATGAGGAGGCTGGATTGTATTTGGAAATTTTTTTTCTTCAAAAGATTATATATTTGGATTTATATGATTGTATTCTTTTTTTTAGTTAAAAAAAGTCTTCATTTTGTTCATGGTCTTCATTTTGTTCGCGGGCTTATGTGTGTGTATATATATATATATTTTAAAAAATATTAAAGGGTGGATGACCAAATAATAATCAAACACGTTCACAACTCATGTTTTGCAGCTCTCTTTCTTCACATCCAGCAAAAAAGGGGGGGAAAAAAAACTTTCTTCCCATGCTATCTTATTAATCCCCATAAAAAATTCATGCGACCCCTTTTGTAGCTCGGAAAGAGTATATCGAGATCATTATCGGTAAATGATTACTCAACAACAACATAATCACCCAGAGAGTCAAGGTCGTTGAATGCACCATGAACAAAAGGTTGATCCGAGAGATCAAATGAGATCCCATTGAATAAAAAATACTCCAAAACAACATAATCTCTTTCTTGATTTTCTCTTTTATTTTCATGTACCAGAGAACTATCTCTCTATTTCTTTGTCCCGTTTAATATGGTGTGACATTTCTTTATTAAACCAATCGGCAGAATAAATAATTAATTGGATATGATTAGGTGCGTCTTTTTTTTTTCTTTTTTGGCGGAAGTGGAGAAAAAGCGTATGATTACACAAATGCAAGACGCGTGATCAATTTAGATTAATTATTACGGAAAATCCTACCAGCTAGTTTGAAAATAAAAGAAGGCCTGTTTTATAAAATTGAAAAAAAAAACAAAACCAGCAGAATAAATCTTGATCTTCCCGTGGAAAGTGGGATGTTTATATTTTTTTATTAAGGAAAACATGAAATGAAGGACTGATAATCACGGCAATATTTCAACCAAAAAAAAAGAATCAAATTGCGATACTTTTACTAGATATTCGAGTCGTATCGTAATTAATGGGTCATTTCGAGTAAAACGGGCAATACCGTTTAATAGTCTCTTTTGCTCTATATGCTTATCGTGCAAAATCATTCGATAAGACCGATTTGCTCATTTAATTTAATTTAATTACAAAAATGCCAAGTAAATGTTGACCATGAATGACATTCTTATATATAATGTAGCGACGATAATTCGGAAACAACCCAAGATCGAGATTTTCAAACACGAACGAGCCAAATAACAACTCATAGCAACAAAGTAGAGTAGAGATGGAGGAGAATCAAGAGATCGAGATTTGAACCCGAAACAGGAAACATCCACAACGCCAGAGCACAGGAAAATCCACTAGAAGATCGGGAGATTACGAATGTACACATTCTTGATCATTCAAAGAACCCAAAAGTCCCAAATTGCAAGTACCCTAACCCTTTCTTCCTCTTCTCTCTCTCAAAGATGTTGTCTTTTTTGTCGATATGTTTACAAGAGAAAGCCAAAGAGATATAAATGGATCCTAAATCGGGTCAAAGGAGGTGAACCCTAGTCAATTCGAGTAGAAAAACACAAAGAAAATCGAGTCAGATCACTGGCCGAACTTGCCCAGATTTCAGTTGAGCTCTCAAATGATGCTACAGCATGCACCGTGATGTTGCAACTTTGACAGAGAACGAGATTACTTGAACAGTAGTTGATTAGCTCCTCCAATCCCTCTCCATCATCTTCGTCGATTTCTTTGTCGTTCTTTGAGTCTCCCATTTCTCACGAATCTCTAAGTCTCCAATATGGAATGCGAGGCAACTCGATCAAACATATAAGGGGAATTATTTTCCATTCTAGTAGAATGCGCTTAAAGAATTGACCTTACTTGACTTCAAATTATTAATTAAATTTACTATAGGAGTGCCAAACTTCAGTAATAATATTAAATTAAACGAGAGAGTTGTGAATTTTGAATATTGATCTATCTCACCTATCACAAACAGTCGAGTTTAGTGTAAAATGATCATCTGTAAAAGTCAGACAAACTGTAAGACGTAAATTTAATTAGCCTTAATAAGTCACAAAATTGAACGATAATTCAAATAGCTATTCGGACAAATAGAATACTATCAAATTAACTTAATTTCATTAGTATAGGAACTTGGAAATTCAAACCGAAACAAAGGCGAAACCGAAATATACGAGAGAGAGCCGAGTCCTGTGTTAGACACAAACCCCTTGAAACAGAATTGTCCCCTCCTGGGTGCTTGAGGTTACGTGGACAATCGTTTCCCAGGATAAAACGGCAACAAGCGAAGCAGCAGCACAAACAGCAACGCTTCAGCGAACTCGAAGAGAAGCGTGAACACTTTTGAGGTCGAATTTTCTTCTTGTTTTTCAATCGGCTATAGGAAGCAATGGAAGGCAGGAGACTTTTTCTCTTGTTCTCTTTCCTTTTTGCCGTGTGCCCCTTTTATAGACTATGGGTTCCATCCGTTATATGACTCTTCCTATTCTCCATTTATGGGGAATAATTCACATATATTCAATATACATGTTAATGACATTTGATTATTCATGAATGCAATCCATTCATTTCTTGTAACCGCCAAGAAAATCAAGAGTCATTAGCTCGTGAGCAATTTCCTCATTCACCCATTAGCCATAATTTCCAACAATCCCCCACATGAATGGAAATTGTTTTGTTTCGACTCGTAAATAGTGTTCACCAGTTGAACCTGTATAGGATAGGTAGGTGTCACCACCCTTGAACCTTCCCTTGTGAAAATGCATGTACTTTACTAGCAGTCCAATAGACACGATATCATTGAATTGTTCTGCTGTTTTGTGTAAAGATATTACACACCTCACACAAGATTCAACTAACTTCCTTCGGTTCTCATAGTTGTGTCCTTTTTTTTTTGCCATGGAACACCGTTCTGGTTCTGCGAGAGTTTCTGAAGAATTAAGTCCATAAAAATTCTCCTCTAAAGCGGCCTCACTTTTCTCTCACATAGGTGATTTCACATATCATTAAAGCAATTTAGATTGCTAGCCTTATCCGTTTATCACTGTTTCATCAAGGAATGGTCCAGGGATTTTCTCCCCTACAGTGATTTGATTCGGTTCTATAACTTGGTTGTCCCATTGAACCTAGATCTTGGGATCTCCAGTCAGCTAGGTTGGGTGTCCGCTATAAAACCTTTCCTCTAATGGACTTTAGACCCATTCCCTTTGACAACTTCTCAAACTGCTCTTTACTTAACCCTTTGGTTAGCGGATCCGATATATTATCCTTTGACCGCACGTAGTCAATAGATATAATTCCAGTTGAGATCAGTTGTCTAATGGTGTTGTGTCTACGACGTATATGTCTAGACTTACCATTATACATATTACTTTGTGCCCTTCCAATTGCTGTTTGACTGTCACAGTGGATACAAATTGGTGGCACAGGTTTTTCCCATTGAGGAATGCCCTCTAGAAAATGGCGTAGCCATTCAGCTTCTTCTCCACATTTATCCAGAGCAATAAACTCAGATTCCATTGTGGACCTAGCGATAATAGTTTGTTTCGAGGACTTCCATGAAACTGCTGCACCTGCTAGTGTGAACACATATCCACTAGTGGATTTTGAATCCGTTATATCAGATATCCAATTCGCATCACTGTATCCCTCTAGGACAGCTGGATATCTAGTATAGTGCAGCCCGTAATCTCGAGTGTATCTAAGGTATTTGAGTACCCTGACAATTGCCTTCCAATGGTCTCCACTCGGATTACTCGTATATCTACTGAGTCTACTAACCGAGTATGCAATATCAGGCCTAGTACAACTCATCAGATACATCAGACTTCCAATGACCCGCGAGTATTCTAACTGAGAAATACTCTCTTTTCTATTCTTTGATAGATGAAGATTATTGTCTATTGGAGTCTTTGAAATTCCAGAATCATTTTTGGTAAATTTTTCCAGAATTTTATCTATGTAGTGTGACTGACTCAAAATTAGTCCATCTGATGTTCTCATGATTTTAATTCCTAAAATCACATCAGCGAGTCCCATATCTTTCATATCAAATCTTGAATTCAACATATTCTTCGTAGATTTGATCATTCTGTCATCACTACCAACAATGAGTATGTCATCCACGTAGAGACATAAAATGACGTAACCATTTTCTGTTTCTTTAATGTATACACATTTATCACACTCATTGATTTTAAATCCTTTGGAAATCATTGCATTATCGAATTTTTCGTGCCACTGTTTTGGCGCTTGTTTTAACCCATACAATGATTTGACCAATTTACAGACTTTCCTTTCTTTTCCTGGAGTCACGAACCCCTCGGGTTGTTCCATATAGATTTCTTCATCTAAATCTCCATTTAGGAAAGCTGTTTTCACATCCATTTGATGAACTTCCAAATTACGCAATGCCGCAACTGCAAGTATCATCCTAATGGAATTTATTCTTGTCACAGGAGAATAAGTATCAAAATAGTCCAAGCCTTCCTTTTGCTTGTATCCCTTAATTACAAGCCTGGCCTTGTACTTATCAATGGATCCATCTGCTTTCATTTTCCTTTTAAAGATCCATTTGGATCCTAAGGGTTTACAACTAGTGGGGAGATCCACTAATTCCCAAGTGTGATTTCGCAGAATCGAATCAATTTCACTTTTGATTGCCTCCTTCCAAAGAGGTCCCTCAGAGGAATTTACTGCTTCAGCATAGCTTTGTGGTTCATTTTCTAACAAATATGTCAGAAAATCATTCCCGAATGATTTTTCAATTCTAGCTCTTTTGCTGCGTCTAGGTTCAATCTCTTCATCCGAACCCTGCCTTTCATGATCTACGTCATGAAGTCCATCATTCATAGTGCACGAGGTTCGTTTTGATGAACTCGATACCTCATTCAATTTACATGGAAATACATCTTCAAAGAACGATGCATTCCTTGATTCCATTATCGTGTTCTTGTGTATATCGGGAATCTTAGATTCATGCACAAGAAATCGATAAGCACTACTGTTATGTGCATAGCCAATAAAGATGCAGTCCACCGTCTTAGGACCGATCTTTACTTTCTTTGGTGCCGGAACGACTACTTTTGCCAAACACCCCCACACTCGCAAGTGGTCGTAGGATGATCTCCTACCTCTGAATAATTCATAAGGTGTCTTTTCCCTTTTCTTTCGAGGCACCTTATTTAATAGGTAATTGCTTGACAATATTGCTTCACCCCACATATTTTGAGGTAATCCTGAACTTAATATCATCGCATTCATCATGTCTTTCAATGTGCGATTTTTGCGTTCAGCAACACCATTCGATTGAGGTGAATAGGGTGCAGTCACTTCGTGTATAATTCCGTATTGTGCACAGAATTCCCCGAAAGGCGTTACATATTCGCCTCTTCTGTCACTCCTCAATCTCTTGATTTTCTTGTTGAGTTGATTCTCAACTTCATTTTTATAGAGAACAAATTTCTCTATGGCCTCATTTTTGCTTTTCAACAAATATACGTAACAGTATTTTGTACTATCATCGATAAAGGTAATAAAATAATTATTACCACCTCTTGTTGTTGCGAACTTTAAATCGCATACATCACTATGAATTAGATCTAGTGGCTCGGTGTTCCTTTCAATCGTTTGAAAGGGTGATCTTGTCAATTTTGCCTCAACACAAATTTCACATTTGTGCCGTGAATTAATTTGGAATGTAGGTATGTGATTCAAGTTAATTAATCTACGCAAAGTATTATAATTAACATGACCTAGTCTTCCATGCCACAAATCAGGAGACTCAATCAAATACGCAGAAGAACCAGAATTCTTATTGATTATGGTCATTACATTGAGCTTAAAAAGCCCGTCACATACATATCCCTTTCCTACGTACATTCCAGACTTGGACAGAATAACTTTGTCCGACTCAAAAACCATTCTGAACCCATGTTTGTTCAGCAATGACCCGGAGACTAAATTCTTTCGAATCTCAGGTACGTACAATACATTGTTCAGAGTCAACTCCTTTCCTGAAGTCATCTTTAAGACTACCTTTCCTTGACCTTCAACAGCAGAATGGGCAGAGTTTCCCATATAGATCCTTTCCCCAGTGACCGGTTCGAGCATAGAGAACAGGTCTCTATTTGAGCACACATGTCTGGTGGCACCGGTATCAAGCCACCATTCCTTTGGGTTGGACCCAATGAGGTTCACCTCTGAAACCACAGCAGATAGGTTGATGTCTGCCACATCTCGAGCCATTTCATTGACCACGTTTGCTTCATGATCCTTTTTCCTTTTTGGGAGCCTGCAGTCAGCAGATCTGTGACCTTTCTTGTCACAGTTGAAGCATTTCCCTTGAAACTTGGGCTTGAAGACTCCTCCATTCGTACCCAGCTTCTTCTTGCCTTTTTTGTTCTTAGAGCTTTGCCCTTGCTCCATGACATTTACCTTAGCAGCAGGGAGGATGAGATCCTTTCCGGAGTTTTTATTGTCTTCTTCAATTCGAAGCTTGACAACAAGATCTTCCATTGTCATCTCCTTTCGCTTATGCTTCAGATAATTCTTGAAATCCTTCCAACCAGAAGGCAGTTTCTCAATGACAACAGCCACTTGGAAGGATTCACTTAGAGCCATTCCCTCAGCCTGAATCTCATGTAAGAGCACTTGCAATTCCTGCACTTGACTCATTACGGTCCTTGAATCCACCATTTTAAAATCGAGGAATCGTCCGACGAGAAATTTCTTCGCACCGGCATCCTCTGATTTATATTTACGGTCCAAGGATTCCCATAGTTCCTTTGCCGTCTTAAACCCCTGATAGACACTATACAGGGAATCATGAAGACTATTCATGATATAATTCCGGCAGAGATAGTCGGAGTGCTTCCAAGCGTCAACCGCACTGAGAGCCTGCACATCTGACTCCCCCACAGATAGGGTTGGAGCATTTTCAGTCAAAAATCTTGCAAGGTTCAGAGTTGTGAGGTAGAATAGCATCTTTTGCTGCCACCTCTTGAAGTTCAACCCATTGAACTTCTCGGGCTTCTCGACATGGTTCACAGGGACCATCGAGGGAGCAGCCACGTTTTGGCTAACCAAATGGTTAGGCAAGATAGGAGCAGGGCCGGAGCCAGTAGTCTGGCTTCCGTTGGTCGTATCTCCATCGTTCCCCGACGCCATTCGAATCGTTCAAATAACAAATTCTGTTTCAAGATTGTAAGACGTAAATTTAATTAGCCTTAATAAGTCACAAAATTGAACGATAATTCAAATAGCTATTCGGACAAATAGAATACTATCAAATTAACTTAATTTCATTAGTATAGGAACTTGGAAATTCAAACCGAAACAAAGGCGAAACCGAAAGATACGAGAGAGAGCCGAGTCCTGTGTTAGACACAAACCCCTTGAAACAGAATTGTCCCCTCCTGGGTGCTTGAGGTTACGTGGACAATCGTTTCCCAGGATAAAACGGCAACAAGCGAAGCAGCAGCACAAACAGCAACGCTTCAGCGAACTCGAAGAGAAGCGTGAACACTTTTGAGGTCGAATTTTCTTCTTGTTTTTCAATCGGCTATAGGAAGCAATGGAAGGCAGGAGACTTTTTCTCTTGTTCTCTTTCCTTTTTGCCGTGTGCCCCTTTTATAGACTATGGGTTCCATCCGTTATATGACTCTTCCTATTCTCCATTTATGGGGAATAATTCACATATATTCAATATACATGTTAATGACATTTGATTATTCATGAATGCAATCCATTCATTTCTTGTAACCGCCAAGAAAATCAAGAGTCATTAGCTCGTGAGCAATTTCCTCATTCACCCATTAGCCATAATTTCCAACACAAACAATATATAAGAAGTCCCGTAATATTTGTTCATCGAGAGCCTTCCTTCAAATCGCAAAATCTTCAGGTGAATATGCATATCTTATTTTTTAGGTATTGAATCAATCTATGGGAAAGACGAATCCTAACGGGATCTCATACCGGTGGAAATTGCACAGAATTTATCAAACCAAATTCCTCAACTGTCATTGGTATTGGGACAAAAAGTGGAAGAAATTGGGGAAGTAAGCATTAATTGACGCAATAAAGATTGATAGAGAGGTGTGCAATGACTTTGGCCCATTGGGGGATTAAAGCCTACATCAATTGCAATAAAGGTAGCACGCCCTTTAACCTAACAATCCCAGGCTCCTAATACCACACAGCGTATGAGTCAATCCCTAGGCTCCTAATATTTCACACCCAGAAGTCATCATTTACACACTTCACACTTCACAGTATGAGAGGAAGAAAAAGAATATAACACCTTCCTCCGATAATCTTCGCCCTAGATCCCCGATACACTCGCACGTTACGATCAATAGAACTAACATCTCATAAAAGTTCTTAATGAAAACCACGACTTGAGTTAAATAAAAGGCTAAAGGCCCGTTTGTTTTCAGGGTTACAATCACAAAAACTTTAACTTTAACTTTAACTCAACCCACTACACAACAAAAATACACATTTCCCAAGTCAACTTTAACTTTAACTCAACACACTATACAACATTTGTCTTTTTCCACAATCAAAATCAAAGTTACTTTAACTCTGAAACCAAACGCCTCATAAGTGATTGTAAAAATTGATTCTTTTTTTTTTTTTGAAGCCGTAAAAGCTTGTTTTGCTTATCCGATAATTTGAAATATAAAAAGACATTTGAAATTTTAGATTTTTTATACCATATAAAACCAATGTGAGGTAAACCTATATAGTCATACAAATTTTGTAGCACGGTAAAGAATCATCTAATACCATACAGAACTTAGAGGTAGGAAATAGACTTCTAAAGACAATTATACCAATTATTCACAACTACAGCAGTCGATAATGACAATTTAAAGAAGTGGCTCACTTTTAACTCCTTGATTTTCTTCCGATTTCGAGTCTTTCAACTTCTGGACGTCGCCATGCAATTGAGTCACCATGCCAACGGCTTCAATCAAGATAGCAACCTTGTTCGTTTTCGGAGGCCTTTCAGGTTCTAGTATAGCTCCCAATTAATTCAAGAAACCTAGTAATCATGTCAAGAAAGCATAGAGGTTCAACAATTGGATTTGCACGTACCAGTTAAGAGAGAGAAAGGGGGAGGGAGGAAATCTCATTTTATATCATAAAGGATCATATTGTAATTTGAGGACGATCTAATGGCTCAAATTAGTTTGTGGTGTGAAAAAATCCAAAATTCGCAATGTAAAATTTAGCAAACTTTATCGTATTTCAAAAGTAACAAATATTGTTCAACAATTATGTTTTAGTATTTTCTTCATTCTCAAATATATCCTTAAGCAAATACCAAAAATTGACAATTACGGAGGATTTACATGGGAGAATAAATTCATTTATGTATACTTGTATTTGTTTCGGTGTATGATTCGATCGGGCACCGTAATGTACGGCAACATTCTTGAACGATCCGCCGGCCAAGAGAGAGAGAGAGATTACAACTATCACCCAATGACGCAATCGCTGCCCAAACCCAATGAAGCATTTAGAGCCTGTTTGGTTTCGCGATAATATTTTAGACTCACAATTCTAACTTAATTCTACCCACTACAAAATAAAATAATTCATACAAAGTCAAAAAGTGGGTCCCATTTATATCACTTTTTCCCACAACAAAACAACATAACTCATACAAAGTCAAATGGGTGAGTTTCATTTATATCACTCAAAATCAAAATCAAAATCTAATTTTAAAATTTTACTATTAAACCAAACGCAACCTTAATTACTAACTGTCCCAACAATCTAACCGGGTCCGCAAATTTTGCCGATGCAAATCATTTCTAAGGCATCCTCGTGGACTTATATAATAGGCTCGATTTAATTGATGGGGACCCACAGAATTATTATTATTTATCGCTATTGTTTAATTAATATATTTATTTATTTATAATATAATGGGCCTCAGCTTCACGTTGTCGTCGTTATAATTGTCGATACAAAATAGAATGAGCTGATCAAGCCGAACGGATGTTTAATAATGATTTGCTCGACGTTCACGATCAACTAATGGCTAATGTTTAATTAATTAATAGTTTTTAATGAATGATTTTTAGGATACATATAATAATACAATAATATCGTGAGGAAAAATGAATTGATTTTTCCCGTCGGTGGGCCTATATTTGGGCCAGGGGCAGGACCGCATCACGCGTGAAGAATGGACTTTCCACCTTGGGCCCCTGAGAAAATAAGAAATGAGAAAAAAAAAATAGCTTATACTGAAAATAAAAACTGGTTCAGTTTGGTTGGTGAGTTATATTTTTAAGAATTTAACTCTAACTTTAACTTTACTAACTATACAATAAAAATCAATAAAGCAATTATTACTTTTATCTCTTTATTCAATTTTTTTAACCATTCAATTCAATTTTTAATATTAAATTCTCTCAAATATTCATTACTTTTTTCACAATTCAACAACACAGTCATTACTTCTTCTTAATTATTTATTACTTTTTTTTTACATTTTTTCTCATAATTCAATAACATAATCATTACAAATCAATTAAAATCGAAATCCAATTTTATTTAATTATAAAATCAAACACCCAAAGAGCTCTAGCTGCACAAGAGTGGGTCTTCTTTTTGCTCAAAATTGTTCAAAGATAAAACTCTCAGCTTTCAAGATTGCATGATTTGTTAAAGCGAACTCGCTACAGTGGAGATCTGCTTGCAGTCCATAGAAGCCGCAGCATGGTTGTAATGTAATGTAATGTAATACTACACACATCAGATATGATCTATATGCCCATGGATGTTCCAAGTTTAGCCGCTTTTCAATTGTTTCTATTTTTTTTCCCTATCCTTACTTCATTCAAAAATTTGCTATAAATTTTTGGATAAGAAATACAAAGGATAAAATGCGGTGAGCGTGGATAATCACCAACCATCATTTTTCAATTGTACTTTTTATTCTTTTTCTCCTTAGTCTTCGTTATGTCCTAGCAATTTGAAGAATACCAATTCTTTTTTTTTTCTAGGTAAAGTGATTCATTAAAGAAAAGTTGCGATTACATTAGGTCTGGATACCCTTCAAAGATATATAGTGAGCGAAAATTTGACAATGAGCCATAATGACCCAAGTCATGAGCTAGAAAATTGTATGTTCTAGGGATTTAGGAATATAACCAATCCGAAAAGTAATTAAGAGACATCATTATATCTGAAACTATGCTTCTAATTTCTCACGGCGAGTTTTGTGGGTGTAAAATAGCTTCTATCAACAGCAATGCATCGCAACGTAACCAGATTTTCTTCAGTCCCCTTTTTCTGCAACGGTGTTTAGGGCTAGGAGGGCTGCTCGGGCCTCTGACTGTAGTGGTTTTGCTTCATTCAAATTTGGAACCATGATAATGCTGGTGGTCGGTTCGGTGATGTATAACTCCCAATAGGCATGATCTGACCGTCTTCCATGATGCATCTATATTGATGATGGTCCAGTCGGGTCCTATGGGCTCCTAAGAAGCTTCGAGTTATGGGGGTGAAGTGCGTGAGTTTTCTTCTTGTTGCATCTTGCTACGTCCACCCCAGCTGTGCTCCCTGAAAGATCTCTTGATTCTTTTGGTGGTTTCATGAAGAATACCAATTCTATTTAAAAGAATACTATATTCTATTTCTTTCATAAACAGGAGAAGAATAAATAGATTTTAGTTCATTGTATTCTCATTAGAAGTATTATGTTATAATCATTCTAATTCATTATATTCATATCTTAACTTTTTACAAATATTTCGAATTAATAAATAGACCTATTATTCTATATCTATACAACTTCGCTCATATATTCAAATACATGCCATTATGATATTAAGTGATTTGAATTGTTTGAAATGATATGAAGTGTGATATATATAGCACCCAAAATTATATATTGTGTACAAAATACAAATAGAGCAAATTTTCTACTAGAAATCATTAGATGTATTGAGATATAACCATACAGAGAGAAGACATGATGAAAATGGGTAGCAATAGAATTCAGTATTATTTAATAAATGGACTTATAATATAATATAGATAATTATCAATCGTGGGAATAAATTTAACTCATATCATAATATATATATATATATATATATATATTATATGAAAATAAAGTAACAAACTGAATTCTCACGTCGCTACACCATCAAAAACATAGCACGAATTCTCACGTCATCACATCATCAAAAACATAAAACGAAGCTCTCTCGCGCTGCCACATCATTATTTATACCATTTTTTTATATTCTTATTAAGGAAATTTTGTTAATTAATAATATAGTAAATATATAGATTTTACATATAAGGCACAACTAAGTATACACGAGAGAATAAAATATGACATAAAGCCCAACGGAATATATACAAGGGAAAAAAATGCAATAGAATATATAGATTACATATACATCGTCAATATTTAGATTATATATAAAATATATAGTTATATAAGGGCATTATAATAATTTGCATTGCCACATATATATAAGATATAGTTATCGCACGAAAATATATATAGATTGCATGTTATATATATATATATATATAGTTGCTGCATCAAATTAAATATATAACTAACATAGGTTGGTTCAAGCTGTTCGGCGCTTGTTTTGCTTAAGTAAGGTCTCCAGTTCGAATAATTGTGAATGTAAAAACTCCACGTTGGAGAGCTTTACTCCTTAGTGGACTGACCCGGCTCGACTGGATTAGACGGAGCCCAATTAGACTTTCGGATACTCATTTGAATATATAATTATCGTATTCTGACAATTCAACATCTGTATATATATATATATATATATATATATAGTTCTTTGCTTAGTCGAGTATCTTTTAAAGTGGAGCAACATTTTTTTTGTTCGACTATAATAGGAGGCTCATGGCCTAATACAAGTAAATGGAAAGGAAATCTAAATAAATGGACATAGGTAGTCCCACTGATGATAATCGAACATATAACCTCTATAGATAATTCTAAACCTCAATTTTCCCTTCTTTCCCCAATTTTTTTTTGATTGAATTTTGATTTGTTCAATGAATTTGGTACCTTCAAATTTGAAATTGAATGTTTTAATATTGATTATTTTTTGCAAGATCTCCATTCAATTCTATTATGGGTGTCGCTTCAGTAACTATAAGAATTTTCTGATTTCTATACCTTGAATATCCTTTTTGGTATGTACCATGGTATTCAAAAGCCTAAAAGACCCCCACTAATCTAGTTCGAGCAAAGTTAGCATACGAAGAAGTAAAATTCTCTCAATCAAAGATTTTCTCTATTTACAATATTCGAACCCGAGACTTTATTTAAGGGAAATAAACAGCAAACCGCTTAAACCACCCTTTATTGGTTATACCTTGAATATTTATTTCTTATTCTTTTTCATAATTTAATGGAATTTTTTTCTCCATAAGCTTTGAGTATAGTAGCTTTATTAAATTATTCTTATTCTTCGGTGAAGTTTTGATTCGTAGAATGAATTTTTTAGTGCAAATTTCAAACTAATTGTTTCGATATTTTGATTGTCTTAACAATCTTCTCTAATTTTTTTCTTGATTGAACTTTGATTTGTTGAATGAATTTTAGTGGAAATTCGAGTTTTATTGTTTCGATATTGATTATTCTGACACGATCTCTATTCTAGTTTTATTATGGACGCTGCTTGTAAGAAATTTCTAATTTATATGCATTGAATATTTATTTTTTATTCTTATTTCATAATTTAATGGAAATATTTTCTCTATGAACTTCGAGTTCGATAGTTTTATTTAATAATTCTTATTTGCCAGTTGAATTTTGATTTGTAAAATGAATTTATTAATGCAAATTCAAAACTAGTTGTTTCGATATTAATTGTTTTAATATAATTTTTATTCTAGTTGTTACTTTAGTAATTGAAAATCCTTCAATATTTATTTTTCATTATTATTTTATAATTCAATTGGGATCTTTCTTTCATAAACTTTGAGTTCAATATACTTATTAATATATTTATTTTTCACAAAATTTGATTTGAGTAGTCATAACAATGATAACATTAATATTGAATTTTACTATCAACAATCAACTTCGTTTACGAGTATATATTTTTGAGTTTTACCACTCTTTATTTGATACATGATCAAATATACGGTACTTCTGTCCTTTGAGATTTCTTTTAACTTTTCACTTATTTTACTTTTATAGGATAGTTATCTTAGATTTTTTAATATAATATAGAAGAAAGTTATTTCATGCCTCTGCTTTAAATATTTTTGTATATGTATATTAGTAAAAGTAATAAGGGAAGGTATATCAGATTTTATACATGCATTCTTACTTTATTAGAATTAAAACTTAATATTTTTAAATTTCCTTATCATAAGACTTTTTCATGCACGTTTTACATATTATAATGAAACCAAAAAAACAATACTAATTTAATTTCTATAGTTTTAGATTTTTTTTCCCGAATTCCCATTTTTTCATAAAACTCAATCATTTATAAATATATATTAAGATCAAATTTTACATTATTTAACAATACGAATAAGTTTTGATATTTCAAATTTCTATCTTCAAATTCATTAATAATCGTCTACGTAACTCGCGGGTCTTCATCTAATATATTATTGAGAATTCATGACTTTAACGAAATTTTTTATAAAAAAAATTGAATTTATATGCATTAACATATGTACTTATAATTTTCCTATAAGAAGAAAAAAATTTGACCCGCAGCGATGCCCAAAATGTTATCCAGTTTTTACACATAAGTTAGGATGCATCAAATCAAATGGAATTACACATAGCCAGTAAATCTAAAAAATGTCACTCCTAAAAAGTCCGTGGAACATTTACGAAATTACCACAATCGTCACCCGACTACAACGGGCAAAAAAGGTATTCGAATTTCCTTTTTTAAGAAAATATCGGCCTTTTTTTTTTGTTGGGGGGGGTTGGTTTGTCCCTTATTGCGTCGAAGACTAAGTAGACAAAGGATTGGTTTTAGCATGTTCAAAATGAAGAAATCAACACCAATGAGTCGCACGTGTCCAAAAGTCAAATGCCATCCGCAGGGCAAATTAATGATGCATTTGATTTTAGAGTTAAAGTAAGTTTGATTTTGATTGTGGAAAAAAACAAATGAGATGAGATTATAAATTTGACTTGGAAAACGTGTATTTTTGTTGTGTAGTGTGTTGAGTTAAAATCAAAATCATGATTTTAAAATCAAACTTACAAATCAAACGGGACCTTCTGTTTGGAGGGCAAATCGGTCATTTTGAGATCGGGGCCACGTTTGGTTTGGCATTCAAATCGAATCTTCTCGGTCGGGTCTGTTGTAAATATCGACCCATATCTTGTCAGGGACTGTCCTTAAGGAAAGATATATTTCATTACCTTCCCGTTGTAGACGCGTGGTTGCAACCACCGGGGATAAGACAAAACCAAGAATTTGTCGTATCTTAACCCCGTTTCCAAACAGCACCCACCGTGTAAATAAATATCTTCTTCTTGCAATTCAAAATTATTATTGCAAAAAAATAAATAGTTTATTTGCAAAATGTGTGAGAGAGTTACTATCCACGGCGCTGGTCTCCACCCGCGTCTCTGACGCCACGTCGCATCATTAGAGACGCAAGGGAAAGACGTCCGGCGTTGCGGCGTCTCTTAAACGTAGAGACCAACGGGCGGTTGCCGCATGGGAGTCTTTGATCCCCACGTGACAGCTTTTGTTTTGTTTTTGTTTTTTTGTTTTTTTTTCATTTTTTTATATTTTAATTGTGGAATCTATTTTAGAGGCTTTATGGCTGAAGTAGTCAATTTTTCTTTTTATCGAGTGTATTTTTTAATAATGTAATGATTATATGGGAATGAGAGATTCATCTCAGACTCAAATCAGAGACTATGACCGGGGATAATTTTATATCTTACTTCAACCAAAATTGTAATCGTCCCTATTCATGAGAGTAATGACTGCTCTTGTACACAAGTTCATTTTGCGATATCACATTATATCATATATCTTGAAAATGATATCCAAGTACAGGTTATGCAAAAAACTTATTTACTCGCATTTCCTTAAAATTTTTAAATGGACCTCTTTTTACCCGACAAGTTTTGTATATTGTACCAGAAGTAACGAAGATAAAATAAGTGGTTTATAAGCCAAACTCGCAGAAGTAAAATTATTTATTAGCTGTATTAAATGATTCGAGCAGTATAATCACCAACTTATAACTATTTATAAGCTAGGGAGGTAATAAATATTAAATAATCTAACAAACACACATGTATATGATTATATAATTTCATCATAAAATCCATCAATTCATCCATAAATATAGTAAAATTGACTCTATTTCGTATGAAATGGGGCTATAGTTAGTAGGGTTAAAATGGTCAATTTATAATTACATAACAATGAAATATTTAATTAGATATTATAACTTATTATTATTTAAATAATATTGAAAAATGATTAATTGATCATATATAGGACTAAATCATAAACTATTAGCATGTAAAAGAAACTAAGATATATGAAATTACGTATAAAAATGTATAAATCAAATTTGTAAGAGAAATTTTAAAAAAATACCGAGTAAGTTAATTAATATAAATTTATCGAAGGTTATTACTTAAGATTATCGTATGAAATTTTAAACTATTGTTTTATATCTTTGTGATTCTTAAACATATTATTTTTTAGAAAATATATATAATTAATTAATTTTTCATATAAAAATTTTCCAAAAAAATAATACAAATCACTAATTCTATGAATTTATGGTCATATAACTAAATTGACTCCTATATTAATAAATGATTTCTCATTAGTGAACACAATCTTTAAAAAAATAAGAGAGCTGATTTAATCATGTGAGACCTAATTTCTATTATAAGATTGAAATTGTTATTATTATTATTTATGAACTTATAAAAAAATATCTAAAATAGTATTTTCAAAAAAGAAATTAAATATCCAATGCAATTTAAATAAAGTTAATTAGTAGCAAGTTGTCATTGAACTATTCAAATGAGTCTTGAATGTATTAAAACTATTAGAGTTGATAACAAAATAAAAAATAAAAAATTCATGTTTTAACAATTTTAGCATGAACATAAACTTTTCGATTTGATAATAATTATAGCACGTCGTCAAATTTCCCGTTAATTTGGATGGAAATTGCTGACGTATAGGTCAAGTGGGGTGCCGACATCCTCTGTGACCGCTAGTGACCCCAATTGGGGGGTGGTGGCCGGCGACGAGGCCCTCACCGCCGGCCACCACCCGTCGTCCCCATTTTGCATTTTTTTTTCTATTTTGATTTTTTTTATCTCCTGAAATAATTTTATTATTAAAAAAAATATGGTGGGTCTCGCTGTCCTACACGTTAGCAATTTCCATTTAAATTAATGAAAAATTTGATGTTGTGCCAGAATTATTATCAAATCGAAACTTTATGTATTTTTAAGTTAATGAAAAAAATTGTGCTATAATTGTTAAAATGTGAAAAATTTGTGTTTTTTGTGTTATTAACCCAAATTATTATTTAAGAATTTTTAGTCACCGTTAAAAATTCTAATATAATGAGTATAATTACCATTAAAAATAAACCCGTGCAATGCATGGTTAGAACACTAGCCAAACTATATTTTGTTACACCTTATGTTATATTTAAATGCTATTTATTATATTATATTACTTTCTAATAAAAATAAAATAGCAATTTTAAGTATAATCAATTCAGATGTTTTAGAATAGTGATTTGATATGTTCACCAGCTGGTCGCCGATCGTTAGGAAGTATATCATGCCGTTTTCACTCCATCTGTTTCCTTCGGCCCTTGGCATTTTACATGTGACCACCATATGCTGCGTAGCATGCTATTAATATGACCTTATCATATGGTGGTTAGTTTTATATTGAAGTAACGCAAATTTTCATCTTTATTAAACTAAAACGCTCAATAAATGGAAATTCTGTCGTTTTGCATGAATATCAAGATTATTACATGTCTACCAGTTTTAGGAAAAAGATATTCTTCATGCAAAAAATTATCCAAGAAAAAGAGCATTAAAAATTTATTTTGAATAGATGGCAAGGGAGCTATTCTATTTATACACGGCCATGTCAACGGATAATTTTTTCATCCCTTTTTTTTTTTTCGTTTTCGCATTATTGATTTTCCCACTTTTGCAGACGAGGGCTGCGCATATAGAGTCTATCTAAACCATTCATAGAAAATCACCCCATTTTGGTTAACTTTAAAATTACAATGGCAGAATCATTAATTCTGCAAATTTCATAGATAGTAAAATCAAATGAAAAAGGCAAAATTTTTAAAAAATTATCAAAAAAGTAATTACGAGATATGATTCAATTTGCAAATTATCACCCATGGTCCTGTCGAAATAGGATTATCCCCAAAAATAATATAAAGAGAAAAACGAAGATGGCAAAGGCTTCCATTCCCACGAGCTGCAGCTCCTAACTACAAAACCGGCAGTCCGATGTTTTCACTTTTGCTCCTCTTGGGGAAATTAAGATAAAAAGGAAACTGGAAAAAAAAAAGGAAAAAAAAACTGAAATCCTCTGTTCGCCTCTATCTCCTTCTCTCTCTCTCTCTCTCTCTCTCTCTCTCTCTCTGCGACTGTAAATTTAGCTTCAGCTCTCTCTCTCTCTCTCAATCTCTCAGCTTGGAAAGGAGAGAGACTCGTAGGGGTGGGTAAGAGAGAAAGACAAGGGGAGACGAGATCTGACCCCTTCCCCTCCTTCTTCAGTTTTCAAGAGAGGGTTCTTCTTCCTCCAATCTCCATCGAAATCCCGGGGGCCCCTGTCAAAGAAAAGGTCCTCTTTTGAATCTCTCTCTCTCTTTTCCCCCCTCCCTCCCAACTTTCTCCCTTGTTTCTGGTAAGAATCCTCCCCTTTTACGCTTCCTCGCCGATCTGCATGTAATTCTTGGAAATGGACTCGTCTGCCCTGTTTTGCAACCGTTTCTGCTCGTTCATCGATCTGTTGCCGACCCGATTGATCTCTATCTCTCTCGAGGCAGGGATCGATCGGGGAGGTTGCTTCTTGTTTTGCCCGACTAGATATCTTGGTGTTGTGCCGACTCACTTGGAAATGGCTCGGATTTGCTGTACATGCAGACTGTTTTCTGATTGAATTAATGTATGATCTGCATGCGAAATGCCGAGTTGAGGTGTTAGACGATTGGTGATGTGATCCTCGAATCCTCGATTGGTCTTGTGGATTTTCGTGAGATCTATCCGAAAGCCTGCTGATCCTTGCATAGGTTTAGCTCTGGTAGCTGCTGAAAACGTGCAAGTACGCACGAGTTGAAAATCTGTTGTCTACTAAAGTGCTTTTGTGAGAGTTTGTATTAGAATAGAGCTGTTGATTGTTCTAAATACTCTGTTGAAGTAGGCATGAATAGGAAAAACGGGTCAAACTCGGAATGGTTGAATATATCTGATTGAAATGTTTTGGCTCCATATAGGTTTTCTCAAGCTGGTGAAAGGAAAACATGGGCGTTGAGGTTGTGGGATTCGAGAACGCCCCATCACCCATTGAGGCAGACAACAGCAAGTCTGTGTCTCATGAGAAGGAAAGTGGGACAGCTGGTGAGCACATAAAATTTGGGTCACACGAGAATGGTTCAATTAAGGCAGACGTCAATAAGGTCTCTGATGCCAATTTCCCAAAGGATGCTGTCGACGAGTGGCCTGAGCACAAGGTCCATTATTTCTACTTTGTCAGGTGCAGGCCCCTCGATGATCCCAATATTAAAGCTAAAATGGATCATGCCGATAAGGATATCGTGCGCTGGACCCAAGCCCGGTTCCAGACGATCAATAAACTTAAGGATAAGAGGGTAAGCTGGAAATTGCATGATGTTGTGTGTTGGAGAAGAAATTTAGCATCACTGCTTGATAGTTGACAACAATTCTTTACATTATGCAGTCGGAGCGAGGGGAGATTATCTCTCAGTTGAAGCCTTTGGATGCAGAGAACAAGCAATTCAATATAATGGTAGATGGGAAGAGGAAGGAAATGGAACCTTTGCAGCAGGCTTTGGGGAAGCTTCGGACTGCTAACACTGCTGGTCGTGGAAGTGGGTTGTGCTCATCAGAGGAAGAGCTTAATGAAGTTGTATGTATTCAAGTCCGCATGTTTTTGGGGACTACTTTGTTGTTTGCATATTCAAATGTTTAATGCTTGTGCTGTAATTGGGTGTTTGCAGATCCAGAGCTTGAACTACCGAATTTCGCATGAGAGCATATCATTGGCAGAGGAGAAACAAATTCTTCGGGACATCAAGCAGCTCGAAGGGACGAGGGACAAGGTTATTGCAAATGCTGCTATGAGAACGAAGCTACAGGATTCTCTTGGTCAAAAAGAAGTCATACAAGATCAGGTTAAGGTAAGATATTTACGATTGATTATAGTCAGAGGAATCTTGTGTTTACAAATGAGTATTGGCTGATTGGGGTGAGAATTTTCATTGTAGCTCATGGGAGTTGACTTGGATGGAGTAAGGAAGGATCAGCAGGCAATTAAGGCGAGGATTAAGAACCTCAGAGACGAGTTGGTTAGAGTAGATGAGGATATTAAGTCCTTGCAGGAAGAGCTTTCAGAAGTGACGGAGAAGAAGGACAGAGCTTACAAAAATATGCAGGAACTTAGGAAGCTGCGCGACGAAGGGGTATGTCCTCCATTTTCATTTTGCTGTCTCAGGAACTCTTGTTTGATTAGAAATATTTGCGCGTGATTAGGGCTTGTTTACTTTTCTGATGTAGACTATACCTCCTGATCTATTCTACAGTCTCGAGCAAACTGTCTCCATGATAGATTTCAGCTTTTTCAGTTGATGAAATATTGATTCCTAATTATGTGGTTCTGCTTCAGAATACCCTCTTCTTTGAGAACCGCACACTCCTGAACAAAGTGAGAGATCTTGCAGCAAAAAAGGATGTTCAAGCCCTTCAGGAACTTTCACTCCTCGAGGTTTGTTATTCCGTAACCACAAACTTCTTAGATCTTTTTTGCCCATGAGAAGACAAAAAGAAAATGAAAGGAACCAAGGGAACTTTTAACATGCCTGCATTGATGCTTCTTGTTCTTTTGGTTTTGGATTTTTGATTAGGTGGATAAATTCATCTCCTCATGGAGCAGTAGCAAGAGTTTGAGGAATGATTATGAGAAGAGATTGTTGCAATCTCTCGATGGCCGTCAGATGAGTAAGGACGGACGGAGTCGGAACCCTAATGAGAAGCCATTGGTAGCAGTAGAGAACCCCGCTCCTCCTCAGACAGAAGCAGTGGCAAAATTCAACCCGAAAAAGACGAAGGAGGAGCCCAAGGCCGCTCCGCAGAAGGAAGCTGCCCCAACCCAGAAGCCTCGGAAGGAGGCTGTAGAGAAGGCAACTGAACCAGAATTTGCTTCTGAGGATGTTGGCTCGGTGGCCAAGGAGAATACTGGCTCGAAAAAATTGGTCAAGGAGCCCGAAGTGGAGAGCCAGGTAGATGCCGAGAAGTTGAAGGAGATGAAGAGAGAGGAGCAGATTGTGAAAGCGAAGCAGGCCATGGAGAGAAAGAAGAAGTTGGCAGAGAAGAATGCAGCCAAAGCAGCCATAAAAGCTGAGAAGGAAGCTCAGAAGAAGCTCAAGGTAATCTACTTATGCCTTTCGATCGTTACTGATTTTTCAAAATATAGATTTTGGATGGGAACTGTTTGTTTGCTCGAGCTCTTCGTTATGCGAGTAGAGATGGGAAAGTGAAACCCAGAATTTCTGAAATCTTTTCTGAAGTCGGGACTGACACAAGCTTGTGGTTTTCACTTCAGGAGCGTGAAAAGAAACTGAAGAAGAAAGCAGCCACATCGGCTCCTGCTACCAACTCGGAGGAGCAAGCTGACGAGGCAACTGAGCAGGAGGAAGACCCTACTCCTGAGGCTCCTGCACTGGAGAAGGAGAAGGAGAAGTTTCAAAGGGAGAAAATCGTTGTCAGGCACCGAGGCAGACCGAGAGGTTCAGAGTCGATCCCAAAGATAATCCCAAAGAGGAAGAAGTCCACAAACTACTGGGTCTGGGCTGCCCCTGCTGCAGTGGCCTTAGTGCTACTGCTGATAGCCCTTGGCTACCAGTACTTTGCTTGACCGAGTGGAAAGGTGGTGTTAGAGTCAGGACTTTCGGGCGTAAATTTTCTGCTCGTGGCAATAGCGGCTTCTTTTGTTAAGTTAATTTTTGTTCTTTCATCCCTCCGAGGGTGGACTTGAAACTCATAATGTTGTTTTTTTTTTCCCTCAGTTTTGGATACCTCCTGCTCTGTTGAAAAAAACATTACATAAAGTTACATGATATGTTGCTGAGTTTTAGAATTTTCGGGCTAAATGATCTAGTTGTGCCTCGAAAGTCGAAACATTACATAATGTATGAGTCCTGCCTGATGGGCCCTTGATGAGTTATAGTTTGCTCGAACTGGTGGGTTGATGCTGCTCGAACCGGTGGATCTGGATCAGCGCCATTCGAGTCGAGGATGCAAAAATTGTAGCTAATGTGAGCTCATTTGAGTCAGCGAGAATGCTTTGCTCGGGTCCGTGAAGTCTGTTGAAATTGTCGATATAGGTTCTTGGAGGACTGGATGTCGAGGTTTATACTTCCCGTGCTTATCCGGACTAGCCGGAAATCAGTCCATTCGAGCTGGTTCGAGCTTCTCAGGCTACTGCTTCCAAGGTAGTTTGGCATGGTCCTGTCAAACTCAACTGGACAAATCCTCGAAACTTCTTTGATTTTAGAGTTATCGTGAAATTCTGCAATCTGATCTATTTATATGTACCAAAATATATGGAAAAAAAAGCGATTTGTTTTATTTTAATTTACACTAAATTAAGAAACACTTATAAAAAAAAGAAATTAATTTATCTTTTTTTTATATATATATATTTTTGTTTTTATTTTTGGGATGAAACTTGAAGGAGACTCCGTAGTCTGGAGTGTGACAAACGGAGATAGAGCGATTACATACCGCCATGGCAGCCGCATGCTGCTCTGCGCCATGGATTCTCAGAAGAGCTGCCCGAGCTCTCGCTCTCTCTCATCACAACCGCCATCATACTCATATTCGGACTTCGCACGTAGAAAGTCTCAACCATCGCTCGCACTTCAACAATTTCCGCCTGTCACCTCTCGCTTCTCCTGTTCGACAATCAGGTCTTTGCACTGCTATGCTCCTCGTTTTTTGTTTTCCCTCCACATTTAGCGTATTCAGTCGTTTCTGCGTTAGCTCGGATATCCTCATTGAGCGATTCCTTCTAGTTATGAATGAGATGTTGTAGCTTCTGAAGGGGAAACACACACTCGGCTGCTCTTGTTCTGCTGTTGGAACAGATTTCGGAACGGTTTTTGCGTATTCCATTGATGAAAAGGGATAATTTTGAACGATCTTACTTCTTTTCTTGCTAAGGTTTCCTCAAAATTTCCGGCTGAATACAGACTAATCTCCTTCAGCTCGTGTTAAAGTCGAAATGCTACGTTCAGAAATGCTCACACCTAACTCTCCATTACATCAATCTAATAGTAATGCGTCCAATCGTGCGTTTGGTTACTGAGAAGCTTCAATAGAGAAGGAAGGATTCTGCAGGCTTACCCTGAAATGAAATTGGCTACCCAGATGCAACCTTAATTTGTCGATTAAAGCACACGCTTGAATAACAGTAGTCGGCTCTTTGATTGTAACCTTAAGTCGGTGGTTTCAGCAGTCAAATTTTATTCTCATGGTTCCTCCCTGGGAAGTTTATCTAGAAGCTTTCATGACCGGGGATCGGTTTATTGATATTGCTGAACTATTGAACGAGTCAATATCTGCGAAGTTACTTACAGCCCCCTTTTTTTGGCAAGTTTCTGCTGCAACCATCGTGCTATAATTCGCAGTTGAAGCTGTGAATACTTCTCTTGTTTCTATATCTTCTGACTGAATTTTTGTTTGGTAATGCTGTAGCTTCCCAGATATGTCAGCTGGCACAAGCTGCAAAAGGAAGCGTGGATGATCTACTCAAAGGAGTGGTGGATAAAAATATCACTGGTGAAGTGAAGCATATCCTTGAAATGGTACTTCATTGCAGACCTTAAGGAAATTGCACTACCTTCCAATGCGCCTGTTCCATTGAACGGTTTTTCTTTCTTTGAAATCTAAATGCTTTTAGGATGCATTGTGTAGGCTAATCGGGCGTCAATGTGGAAAATAGTGTTGCATACTGATTTTCTAACCCCACCAGTGTTGAAAGAGTCTATGCTTCTGCTGGAGAAGTTTGCTGATGTCAAGGCAATTGCTCAAGGAGGTTACCCACAGGTCAAATTTAGTGGTTTTAGTTGATGCTTTTTATCCTTCACATCTTTTCTTGAACTAATACAATTTTAAGGTATTCAGGCCGAACGCTGTAGGATTTCTATTGGACATGTTGAAACTTTGACAAGTGAACCTGATGCAGTTGCAGCATTGAGGTAGGAAAAATATACAAATCCTCATTTCACATTCAATCCGTAACCAAGGTAGACTTTAAAAGCATCTGTTATTACTTTGTTGAATGATCAATATTCCAGTATCACAGGTAGCTTTTCCTTCGGATCTTATTCTCATGGAGACTTCCTTGGCGCAATTCTTGGTACAGGGATTACTCGGGAAAAGCTTGGAGATATTATCTTGCAGGTACAGATTGTAATCTAAAAATTTTCCACGGAGTTCAAACTTTTAGTTTATTGTGGACCTTCATCCATCTGCGGTTATGAGGAAATGCAATTTTCTCTGTTAAGGTGAATATCCAAACTGCACTCCCAAGCAAACATTCAATCAGATGCATCCCAGATTCCAGATGATTATAAACTATCTGTCTCTGAGTGATGCTCTATTATTCCCTTTCAGCTAGATGGGGAACTAGCAAAATGGGGAGCTGTAGAAATGATGATTTTAAGGCACAACTCGTTCATTATTTTAACTACACCTATGTATTTTGTGACTTCCACGATCACCAATTGCTGATTACATTAAAGAACTTTCAGAGCATTGACAGTCTATGAGGTTATTTCTGAAGTTGCAAATGATAAACTCAACGTAACCAAACTAGTGCGTCTGACTTATGACAATCCAGATGAAATTTACTGTGAAATTTTGACATGATAGTCAATTTCATTTCTCGAGTTAGCATGTACTTTGTATGTTTTTTCGTGCCACTTTATAACTGAATCAGGCCTTTCTGAAATGTATTTGTTGTTCTGCTCTTTTTTTTTTTTTTCTGGATGAATTGTTGTTCTGCTCTTACATTTGTGTTTTTCCTGATGTTGCCTATAGGGTGCAAGGGGTGCTCAAGTCCTTATTGTTCCTGAGCTTGTGGATTACGTAATGTCTACATTGGACAGGGTAATGATTCTCCTGAAATATCATTGTCTAAAATGACCAGTACCTTTGGGATGCCCTTTTCAAGATGTGGCAAATATCAACAAGATAATGTAATATCATATACTGGATGTTGCTATTTTATATTTCCTGGAAATTTCTTTCAAAGGTTTCTCTGCTAAGTGCTTAGTTGCAGCAGGATGATTAGAATGGCGTGTTCTTCCTAGAGTTTAGGATAACATGAAACATGAATTAGTATTTTTTCTTTTTGGCTGGTATTAGCAATTTGAGGATCGTAATAACAGCAGTAAAAGTTCAGTTGACCAAACATAAAAAATTAAAATTAAAATTAAAATTAAAAAAATGAAAAAGAAATCCGTCCAAGGCCAATTATTGGCATCTTTAACTGTCACAGAAGTTAAATTTCAATATGGCTTGTCAAAATTAGAAATTGTTATATGAACATGCATGTCCTTAGTACTTCTCAAGTGAATTTAAGTAAACCTACTACTGGAGTATTTTATGTAAATTTCAACTATACTAGCACTCTTACTGCCTCTAACTGTATGGGATTTTCCTCAAACAGATTGGAAGTATTCGAGTCTCCTGTACAAAGATACCATTGGATGCCCTTGAATATGAACCACCAAGGTCAGAAGGAATTTATTGATTGGGCATGCCTTTACAGAAACTCTGGGATTCAGTGTCTTAGTTTCATCTCGCATGTTAACAAAGAGGTGCTCGTACGTTCGATTATCTGCAGGACCCAATCATTCAAATCTGTGGAAGCATCCGTAAGGGTCGATGCTCTCGCAAGTGCTGGATTTAAGATCTCTCGAACAAAACTATCCGCCCTTATCAGGTATTCATATCCATTGTAGCATCTCAATCCACATATAAGCTTTTGGAAATGAGTAGAATGATGAAAGAAATAAAGTACGTAGCCTCAGTTCTCTACTTGCATGGTGCTATGATTTTCCTTTATTTTCCATTATTAATTCTGGAAGGGGTGATGAAAATTTCAACTTGTCTTAATTTTGTTCTCCTCGCAGTAGTGGAGATGTACGCGTTAATTGGGCCACTGTAACAAAAAGTGGGTATACGCTGAAGAGTGGTGATGTTGTCTCTGTCAGTGGAAAAGGCAGGCTAAAGGTGGGCTGTTGATTGATTAAGACTATCCTTGTGTCCAGGAAAGTGTATCTCGTGGGAATTTAATCTTACATTTACTGCTACATTCTATATCTTGATACAGATCGGAGAAATAAACGCGACGAGGAAGGGCAAGTTTGCGGTTGAGCTTATTAGATATCTTTGAGTGAATGGAGGTACTTCATCAAGTAATTTACCAGGCATGAAAAGCTACTACGATTCAGCGCTCTCAGAATATCCACTTGCAAAACGTCTACAGGTGCATCATTGTTGATGCCAAAGAACTATATCTGGTGGGAACCTGGTAAAGGCTCGAGGGCACATCCAATCTTTCAGTTTGACAAGCGTCTTGCTTATCTTGTGATTGTTTGGTCCGAGGAGCTTCTTTTCAATGCTTATGCAGATTAAACATTCACATACTTTGATGTAGAAGCATGTGCTTATATTTCCAGTAGAGCTAAGATTCCAAATATCAGCGACAAGCAGGGCCATCTCCATCTCGTTAGAGCTCCTGCTTATGGCTTCTGCCCTCAAACCCGGGCCTTGTAAGGTTGTAGTGATCTCATTGAACTATACGTCGAGCCTCTTTTAAAACAGATTTGGTTTTATTTTGGTCATGAATCACATTGATATCCCTCCAATACATAAGTCACATAACTCATCCTTGCGGGGCTCTAGTAACGCGAGCTTGTGAGTCAAATTGGGGTTGAGGTAATGACCATTAAGCTTGGACCCGTTGGATCGGGCTTTGTGGGCTGAAGTCCAGCCCGCGCTGTTCCAAGCTGGGAGTTGGGTCTCGGGGCCCAGCGATGGCCAGGAGTGGTGGGACCCCACGTGAGGCTTGTTTTATTTATGAGGTCGATCGAATCATATCAATCATGATTTCATCATGCAGACGAAATAAACTCTAATATGACCACGTCCACCGAAGACGACATATTCGTTCGTCTATCATGTTAGTTATCTACTACTAATCCTTTTGTTTCTGAATGCGTCCAGAGTTGTTCGAGTAGCATGAAAGACTGTTAATCGTATTAATCTCTTTTAAGTTTATTCGCATTTCTCCGATTGTTGGTGATGGAACTTTGGGTTACATAAATTGTGTTGAGAGAATATACTGGCATTGGTGCAATAAATTAAAATCCTCGGATTTATAATGTGACTTTGGTTCCACCATTTCATTTCTAACATTATAATGCTCATGAAGTCTCAAAGTGTGCATCGTTTTATTAAGAGAGACATGCCGGAATATCCCATAAACTGATAATCTCATCGTTTATTGCGACATATAAACTATGACTAAGACTCAAATATATTGCATTCTTGTAATAAAGCATAACGTAATAAATCATCTCTAAAAATGCCAAAACCTGCATTTACTTGCACACCTCCCGTAAGTAACATGTATAATCTTGTAATTATAAATTTCCTCACAAAATGCAAACAAAACTATCTAACCCATGTAAATCTGCATTTTCATGCCAATAGCATTCGAAGCACTGCAATTGATCAAACCCTAAGGCATATATCGATCTCTGACAAACTCAAGCGTACCCGCATACCCCGTAGTTGCAGCTTACCCCTGCAGCGCACTTCTTATTGCATTTCCCGCAGTTGTACGGGTTATATGCAACACTAGTACAGACTCCATTGCAGCAGAGCTCCCCAAAGCTACATTTCTGGCCGCACCTCCCGCAGTTGTTCCTGTCGCCGAGAATGTTACGGCAGTGTTTCTTGCAGCAGTAAAGGAGGCTTGTCCCGTTGTTCGCCTGAACCCCGTTGCAGATATTTTTAGTCACGGCATTGCAGCTCGTCCCTTTCTTTATGACGCTCAGAAGGAACCGGCTCCTAGACCGGAGGTTGGCTGGCTGCAGGGATGGGTTATCGAGGACGTAGAACTGGTCCTCTTCATCGGGCTCGGTCATCCAGGATGCAAAAGGAGACTGAGCGACCACGAGAAAAGGAAGAATGAGGGAGAGGAGGATTGTGAGTGTGAAGAGTATTGTGGAAGTAGTTGAAGACATACTTTCTCCTCTCTTCACTTCAATCACTTCTCTTCTTGTGTTTCTTCTTCCTCCCCTCTTTCGGCCTCAAGAGTGTGAGCTAAGGGAACAATGGAGGAAAATGGCTGATTTAAAGTGCAAACTTCAGTCATAAAATAATCACAAATAGAATAAAAATATTCCATGGATCTGACGATGATCATATGGGACGAAGAGAGAATTTAGCGGTGCCATTGAGATTAATTATATATAATAACAAAGTCCTTAATGAATTAATAAGTTGTAACCATGAGATATGATATAGTAAGCAAACTATACACATTAATTATGGGGCAAATTTTACATATATATAATGTAGGGTGCTTCGTAACGATGTCCAAGATGATGCCGAAAATAAGATTCAAACTTATTAACTAAAAACACTTTGTAATCTCACCAAAAAATTTAAAGAAATTAATTATGAGTTGTACCCATTAAATTAAATTAAATTAAATAATGGCTAAATTATGTATGACATACCTCTAGATCCTCGTCTATTAATTACAAATTAATATTCAAGTCAAATGCTGCCTTCTGAAGCCTTAGAAAAGCATTCCGAGGTCTCCAAACTTACAGCGAAATCAAATATTTATTTACCATGACATCCATTTCTAGAAAGCGGATGGCGATTGATACCATGTAATATATGTGGAGAATTTTTTTTTTTGGTAGCTGATTTTTGTGTATCTACGAAGAATTTAACTATAAGCTGTATCCATACTACTTCATACAGGAGAAGCAACCTATTAGTCTAACATTCAGTTTTCAGAAATATCCTTCATCTGATTCGAATAAAAAGTAAGAGCCATTCGATTTAAGGTTAGTTTCGTAAATTTTCTATCTAAAAACTCACTCACTTTTTTCACCTAAAAGTTCTACAACTCTTATTTCTCTTCTTCCTCAACTTCTTATGAACGTGCAACTTCCATTTTATTTTCATGTTCAATCAAATTAAGCTTATTTAATTAGTTTCAATTTCAAAATCAAATTTTCTGAATTTTCATAAATGGAAATATTGGTTTTATATCAACAAATTTATCAAGATAAGAAAATACATCCGATTCCAAGATAGATATGAATTTCGTCATAAGTTTTGTATGTAACGCGGGTTTACATCTAGTGTATTCTATGTAAAAGCCAATCGCATTAAGGTAGTTAACCTATCTTATATTCAATGACTTTAAAGCGACATAGGTTGTATGTAGGAATAGTTTATAATATGTATCGATATGAAAATTTTCAGCTCATCACTTGCTAAACTACTTAGATTTTACTTGTCGGCCATGCTTGATTAAATTCCGCAATGAGAATATGGAAAACATAAAGTGTATATATATTAGCAAACACATTATGCAACGCATACACAAGCCCTAAAAATTCATAATATAATTGTAATGTTATTCACTTGTCTTGCATTGTAATATATGTACACATAGCAATTCATTTTTTTAGATAAGTGTCGTGATTATATCATATGGTATTAGAACCAATCGTGACCCATAACCATGCGAGATTACAAGGAGACGTTCTGGGGTCTACCCACGAGCCCGAATCCATGGGATTTATGTTCTGAACCCTGATCCAAGAGCTCAGCAATGACGCTAGGACTAAACGGGGGAGTTTGTCCCTATTGGTTATGCAAGGGGGAGATCTTGAATCTATACAAAGGATCCAATAATCTCACTATATAGTTAACAATTTTGAGTGACGAGTCTAACATAGTTATCAAGTAATTAGCAAGGACTATCTACATCATTTTTTTAAAAAAATATCTAGCAACTTTTAGTTTTACAAAACCTTTTATCTGCTATGTAACAGTGGAAGCCGAACTAGTCTACTTCTGAAAAATCCAAAGGTTGCGATGCTTTTGTGTTTAATAATGTAGGAGCACAACTTCGCATGATGTCCGTGTTACATTAAGTTTTCTAAATTTAATTATGTAATTAGTTACAAAAATGAAGAGATACGTATGTCGGTCGTTATAATAAGTTTACGTACGTACTTCCACCAGACAACAATGATTTCAAGGAAACTATAATAAAAACAATGATTACAAGGAGGTCACCTATATAACCGCAGAAATGGAACTCTCCCCATTGCTTAAGCGTGAAGCGGCGCTCGCCGGGGACACGTGCGGCGGATCTTCTTTTCCGGCGGCAAATGCGGCTATGACGCGTACGTCTCCTCATCTCTCTTATGACCCTAAGCAATATATATTTAATTAAACCCTAAGCAGAATAGAACTATCAATTTATAATAAGCAAAAGGCACATGGGTCCCAAGCCGTCCCACTCGATCCAAAGTCCACTCGAATTATATATTAATTATAAATCAAAATTAAGAATTTCTTTTTAAAAAAAGGTTTTTATTTAGAGTTAAAAAAAAATATGGACAGCGCAAATCTTGAAGAAAAACTCTTCCCCAATGGTCTGGTCTTTCCCTCCAACACATATCGATACATGTGCCTCCCGCCATTGATTAGGGTCTCTGTCATAAGTCGCTAGGTCATGCATGCATGCACGCAGGCGTGTGTGACTCGTTAAACCATCTTACCCGGCCCATGTGTATGAAGAAAATATTCAACGAATATTACTCATTCACTTTAAATAAGTAAAAATCAATCAAAATACTTATAAGTGAGAATATCTGGGTCCATTATGGAATCAGTTTTCTACTTTTAAACATTTTAATTGAGTATTATATATCTTGGTGGATGAGTAATACTCTCTTAATATTTGCTCATGCGTACGTCATTATACTATATATATGAAATTATGCACTTAATTGATATATATTGTATTACAGGAAACCAGGTAATTAGTAACCTATATATGGAGTTTTAGCTAGACACTATGTGTTCAATAGTATCGATCGTACGTAATTTAAGCTTCCGAGTCGTCGTTTGGCCAGAAAAGAAAAAAACAAAAGGGAAAAAGAAGCTTCCAAGTTGGAATGTCGAATATAAATCGAAGCGGAGAAAACATATTAATCATTGGAGCAAGACATAATTTATCGCAGTAAATATATAATAAAATTACTGGACTCCTAAATGCATGAGAGGCCTATATTAGTTTAGCTCTCAGAGCTCTCAATTTGGTAGCAAATAATTTCATGTGCAGAGAGTTCATACTAGGAGCCTAATTGGTCAAATGTTAATTGTATGATAAATTGTGATCAACTCTCTCTCTCTCTCTCTCTTTCGCTTGCAGACCAAAACCTCTCTTTAGCTGAAGCTTCCAGATCGAAAGGTTGACAGAAGAGACACATCTATTGAATTTGTACATGCCCAGCTATATATGTCAATAAGCTCATGTTCCTGTATATATATATATTAGTCAGTGAATAAATATTCAGTATGTGTGTATCAAATATGGTACATATGTTGTGGGACTCTCTAAGAGCCATCGTAATCATTTATATTATGAACCCAATGTGTTCGGAGCTCGAGTCATTTACATCATTTATATTCGCATGAAGATTGATTATGGACTTGAGAGGGTCAATTGTAGTTACGTGAACGAAACAAGAAAGTGTCGGCATCTTCTAGCAATTTCTTACGTTCTACTCTGTCTCGGACAGCAGGCATATATCTCGTTTAGGTCTGGTCGTCAAAACTGATACCTTCACATTCACGTTATTATAAATATTAGAAATGCTTTTAATTTGATCGAGAAATTTAAACCAAAGCAATAGTTAAATCTCAATTATTCATCCGGCCAAAATTAGGGGAAGCCCGTAACTTGAGATCCAGCTATATTCTTTAATGGACTGGCCGGGGCTTGTTGATCACGAGCTCGCATCAAGTACCACAGATAGATCTCGAAACCGAAATAATGTATACCGCCATAAGTACCATACATACACGGTCATCATACCTCTCACTGTTGTTCTTCGGCCTCCACGTCTTGAAGTTGAGATTCTTTTGCATGTGCATCTTGACTACTACTTTCACGCATGTCAAAACACCCATTCACGTAACTGGGGCATCGATCGTGACCCAAAACCGTAAGGGGCAATAATGTCCTGAAGGGCGTTTCTTGGCTATCTCGAGAGTCTGCTTTACAGCCAGAGCGAGCTCTGAAATGACCCAATAATGTCCCCAAGATTATGGGGACAACAAAACTAAGAGAAGAGAGGCTACTAATAATATCTCAATTTTGCTAGAAAATCTTCATAAACGTAAGCCATCAGAAGCGAAATCGGCTTCAGCGACCGCGAGGTTATGGGCTTGGGCCATACAATTCAATGACATCAGTACATACATGGGCCCATGCATGTGTCGTGATCACATAATATGATCGCTTGAGCCCAGTGATTCTTCTTGATCTCAAATAAAAAAATCCAAGCCCAAGACCATTAAGGCTTGGTTTGCAATAGAAAAAACATAAGCAGATTTTATAAGCATTTATTAACCTACTAGAGAAAATCACGTTTGCAACCGCAATTTTGATCCAAACGGTGGTATCAAAAACTATTGCCAAACACCAAATCTGCTTAAAATTATAAAGAAAAGTGATCATGAAACCTCTCACCACACTCTTAAACGAACTCTAAATAAGAAGAGCAAGGTGGCAGTCACTGAGCAAAGCCCATCATCTTCCTAATTTTCAATTTAACAATTTCCTCTTCTCATGAGGTCGAAAATACTCCCCACCCCAAGTCCCGTAGATCATTCGGACTTCCAATCTGCCTCTTGGTTCCGAGGCCCGTGAACCCCATTGTGGAATAGTTTTACTTTTTTTTTTTTAATAAGATGGTATCTGGAAATTCAATTGGCATCGACTAATCCAATTGAGTCGGATTAACCCATTAAGAGGTAAAACTCTCCCGGCGTGAATTTTCTCAATTCACAATACTCGGACTCGATACTTCACTTAAAGGAACAAGTGTTGAACCATTTGAACCAACTCATTTTACTAACAATTTTGCTTTTTTATGATCGAATGGAAGTGGCAATATAGCTCACTTTGTAAGTTACAAGAACTGCTTCAACCCTCGGGTATGACCTAGCATATTCGAGTCCGTTTGGCAGGGGCGGCACGTGCATCTAGGACAGGATATGCAGTCCGAAGGTTATATTTGGAGGTTTCACCTAGTACCTTGCAAAAGTGTGACAAACTTGTCTCCTCTGCTCTATTCGTTCAATGACCCTAATAACAAAATCAGTAGACAAACGCTGAACGACCGTACAAAGCGATGCACATGCATCTAGGCATTATGTATATGATTAAAATTCTAACATAATTAAATTAAAATTAAAGTTATATATATCTTGTGAGATACAGACACACTCTTCCCCGTTTGTTTAATTCAATTGATTGTCCAAACCCCATTTAATTTAGTCAAAATTGCCGGTGGGTTTTGGTCTCCCCTTTGCTTTAGACTTAGGAGGATTGTGATGGTGATATTCAATAAAATAGATAAGTATATGTAACCGAAAAATAAACAGATAATTATAAATTACAGACTTTTTATCTTACAAATTAACCAAGACAAAATGTGTGCTACTTCCAAAACATATGCAGCTTAATCATGATTTTGAAAACACTTAAAATTTCTCTCTTCCTTAAGAGTAATGTTTTGTAACCTCCATTACGGCACGCGGACCCCTAAAAAACATTTAAATGAGTCAGTGAAAGCAGAACCGATATGATAACGTAAGTATACAAGGAGGGGTTTGGCACTGTTAGTCAATAAGACGGGGAATAAAAAGAGAGAGAGGCTAAAGTTTTTGTTTAGTGCTCGAATGTGACTTTAAAGTTAAATAATTATCGGTTATTAGAAAAAAGTTAATTAATTATCAGTGATTTAGTACCTAAAGTCTTAAAAAGACGCAATGGGATTGGTCAGATGTTACTGATCAGAGTGATGATTATTAATATATTAGGGTTTTTTTTTTTGTTGGGGGGGGGGGGGGTTTGTATTTAATTAAGAATGTAATGATAATGCGGGCTTTGAACACAAGAAAAGGGACATACCATAAGATAAGGGGAGAGACAGCTGTGAGTGTCAGCACTATTCGGGAGCCAATTCAATTCATGAACCTTCGTATAGAACATCTAACATGGATGTCTCCAATGGTCCCTCCTCCTCTCGTCTCCACAACATATAATACAATTAAAATTGAATTCTCAAATCTCAATATATATATATATATATATATGCACTGAAATTTTTATCTATTTTTATTTGTTTTGGTAGCTAGCTTTCAATAATAGCTATGAATTAATTTCAAGGACTCTAGTCGACATGATAACATATTTTTACAAACTTATTAATTAATTTCATAATAAACCCATCACATCCATGTTCAACCTCCTCTTTATTATAATTTGAAGACCTTAGAAATATATGTCTTGTTATGAGAATTTCTTTCATTAGTTGCCCTAATATAATGAAAACTTTGATTTTATCTCAATTACTTGGCGGTCTGAATATCTCACGATGACTGATGAGCGTCTCCTCTATTTGAAAAGGCCGTAAATGATTTGACTAGACATCACATGAGAAAACATTAGCAATGAGTGAATAAATACTAAAAACAATAATACGAAAATATCAATTTGGTATTTTTCTGGGTTTCTATTATTTTGATGGAGTCGCGCACCGGAAATTCCTAACCCATACATATGATTAATGTACTTTCCCTTAAGAAATTTTCTGCAGCTGTGTGTCGTGGTCCAAAGATTTGACCCTTTCTTCCATATTGTCCCAAAATTTGACTGGAAATTTGTTGTTGCTGTTGTTGTTTGCTCCCTTTTTTTTTTTCATTACGGATAAATTTTAATTTAATTAACTGCCAAAATTGTGAAAAACTAATGTCATTTTCTGAAAGGAACTTGTTGCTGCTATACATACATATATACATGCTAGAGAGCAGGTCAAACTATGCTATTAAACTCCGGAAAAATATAATCATCCTAAATTATGTCACAATCCCTTAAAAAAAGAAAAAAGAAAAATCATTTTACCTCCCGGGACAATATAAACCTATAACAAAAACTCAATCGAGAAGAACGATAAAACCAAAATTTCTTATATAACTTTTGTTCACCTACTCACTGTTGACCATACTTATTTGTTCGGCGAGCATGCAAGATAGCCTGGAGGGATTAGTCGGAAGAAATTGGAATCCTTATCATCATAGGAAAAAAAAATTGTTTAGTCGTGATTAGAAGAGTACTAGCTAGCGATTCCGGAAAGGGTAGGCAATATGGGACTTTGACTCTCATTAAAATCTGGAAATAATTAGTTCAACAACGTAATGAGGGTGAGTTAATATTCAGTCAAATGTCCTTTCCAATTAATGGGACTAATTATTCCAGCCCACCTATACATTTTCAGGTACTTTCCTCAACCCTCATCACCCCATATTTTTCTTATCACATAAATAATACTAATAATTACATTGAAAAGGTCTAAAATTCAATATATTAAATCCCATGAGAGTAGATTGTATATCTTCCCACATTTCATCAGACAAGACAAATTGGACTTGAAAATTTGAATAGTAATTTATGCAAAAGGAATTTAATATATATACAGACATATGTTTATTCATGAATAGAATATGTTTCTAACGTATATTTTCCGCTAGAAAGGTTATTATCATGATATTATTTCTCTGTGCAGAGACTAATAATATCATAAAAACAAAATTCGCAATTTCTTTTGAAGAAATACCTAACCTATCTACGATGCGCGTGTAAATATTCATATGTTAAACAATTCATGCGATAACTGAGCATCAGCATTAATATTTTTTTGGGTTATATGAGCATCAGCATTATAGATATTTATCACATACACACTAAAATAACGATTTAAATCCATTGAAAACATATCCATGGTGTTTATTAATAATTGAATTATATTTTTTATTGTTTTTGTTATCCATTTTTTCCATTCTTTCTCAATGTGATTTTTTAAAAATAATTTGAAGGAAAATATGGCCGAGGCCAAGAAAGATAATTATGGGGCCGGTTTTGTAGATGAAAGCATGTGCCTGACATTAGTCCTTTTGACCTGCTGCGGCGGAGTCGGAGATATAAACAAGATTTTGAGGTAGAAAAAACACAATTAGCGGACCCTACAAAGCACACACAGAGCAAATACAGCTACTTATATAGACTTATATGTATATACGTATGTGTGTGTGTTTATATTTCTTTATTTTATTTATTAAATTTTTTAAAATTGGCAATATAAGAGGATATATATATATATATAAAGATAAAAGAGAGTGGGATTCTTAGAACATCGTGAGCCATTCACATATGCCTTTGATGAGAACTACCAAAACCTGCCACCTAATATTGCCCAGTTTTTAAGACTTCCCTAGTCAAGCCGGCTATATACATATATATTGAAAGATGCTAAATCTTTTATTATGTTTTGTTTGAATAGTCATACGGCTAAGAATTCAAAAATGATCATTGCTGTTCGCCCCAAAAAAAAAAAAAGAAAAAAGAAAAAAGAAAAAATCCTTCCTTCATAAGCAAATGCCATTCATTCGAATGCAAATAAACGGTCGGTGAGAGCAATAAATTGGCAGTATCAATACGGGTTTACAGTTGACCTCTAAAATTGCTAAATTTTTGCTTTTCTGTCGTTCCTTCTTGTCCCGATCCTAATGGAGCTAACATCAAGTTCAAATTCAATCGGTAAGTTTTGGTCTCTTTTCACGAAATCAACTTGAAGTGATTTCAACTGTGCAATTCTTGTTAAGAAATGACAATTTGAAGGATAACACCAATGGTTCCTCTACTATTAGGAAACTTTGTTTTACATATTCATGATCGTCTAGCATGAAATGATATGCAAAAGGGCATTCTGAGAAGATAAGTTTATGCGCGAGGGCATGCGCAAGAGAGATGAATCCATGGGATTGAATAGTTGGAGGGGGCAATAAGCTCAGTTGTCTAATATCTAATAAGCCCTACCACAAGCAAAATGATGAGCACTTTGACCCTTTTGAGAAATTTTTGGGGGCATTGAAGTCAAGAACGAGTGATGATGGGCAATTTGCTCTCATGTCTTCACACTCATTGATAGGCATCATTTTTAGACAAGGGAGACCCATTTTCAATTGCTTTTTGCATTTCTTGATTTGTCCCTTTCACTTCAAAATCTCTTAAATAATACTTCTGCGACGTGGAACCAAGCAATTGGTGTTTGCATGCTCCAGTTAATTAAAAAAATATTTATTATTACATTAAAAAAAATAATCTTATCTCTCTGTATACATATATATTTGTGAAATTTTCAAGAAAAGAGGGGTTCTTCTAATTCATCATAGAAAAAAGAAAAACTTGTAATGAATTAATTAATGCGCTATTGTATCCGGTTGTCGGATGTACTTTATAATTAAAGACAATGGACTTAATTAATACAGTGATAGCAAGCCATCACATCATTTTCCGCATTTTAAACACATACCTTCTCAATCTTAATTTCCCAAAAATTAATTAATTAATGTTTTTCTTCGAGCTCCGTACTTTATCAAAAAGCAAACTTACAAAGAATATGTGATTTAACAAAAAAAGAAAAAAACGGATTGCAATTTTTTAATTAATTAATTAAGTGAAGACATCAATGATTAATGTATGAGCAACTCACGGCAGCAACGGCAAATGTGTGATGGGCAAATAGGTCCCCCCCCCCCGCAAACCCAATTCTTCTTTATATTTTGTTCTTCTCTCTTTTTCCCTCTCCATTCTTTTGATTTCCCGAGAGAATTTGATTCTTTCTTTTCGAAATTTAAAATAACATCTTCTAGAGAATACATTTGTGGAGAGGGAATGACGCATCGAAATTCGATTCGGAAAACCGAGAATCCGTCATATTATTGTTTCCACTACTCCGCCGAATCGAATCGTTAATTTGCAACAAAATTTGCGGACATTACCTCACAATTGGGCTTTGATAACTTGAGGGAGAAATCAATGCTCCCCTAGTAGTTTGATTTCTTACCATCCCCGAGTGCGATCATCTATGTGATATATTCCTAATGCTTTCTTATATTTAATAATAATAAAAAATGCAAAGTTTAATTTTGAGTCGAATAATTCATTACAAGCCCAATTTGGATTTTTGTATGTTTCATTCCCTCGCCATTTGAGATTTGTTAGTATTGGTCTATGTTTTTTAATTAATTTCTATATCTTGAAAAGGAAATCCGATGGATATCATTCTTTATTTCCAATTATTCACCATACAAAAAAAAATGATGACACCATTTTTATTAAAATAACAACTTAATTTCCAAAATCTATATCAATCTTTAAAGAAAGAAAAGTATCTTTTCACATAGATATATTTGATGGATTACTATTACTATATTTGCGTGTAAAATCGAAATTGTTTCCCATATCGAACTTTTTGTCGGTTACTCGGAATTAAAATTAACCCCAAAAATCGTCCCTACTATATTTGCTAGTGCCAAAATGAGGCACCAATTCAATAACATTTTCTATAATATGCATTCACGTAGGATCATTCACTATCGGATTAAAATGGCGACATTCGTGTAAGACCGAAACTGATAACTGCTTCTATAGTAAATGGAAACGAACCACCCGTGCGGGCCGTGTCACATTTTAAAAAACTTTTGAAACTTGCGAAACTCTAATGCTTTTCTTACCAAGTTTTTCTTCCATTAACTGTTAACCTTGAACTTTAAAAGCATGCAGTGTTGATAATACACGGAACGGACGTGAATTCTCTAAGCATACAAAACCATCCCTTAAGAACTTATATTTGAATCCGATATTTTCATCAAAATAAACCATATCGATATGGTTAAAATTCGAAGGGATTTACACTCGGGAGGAACCTCTAGTGCAGTTTTCACACGCATGTGGATCCACAAAAGCGATAAAAATGTTCCTATCATATATTCATATCATCTCCAATCCCATCACACAGAATAGGAGACTCAGAGAGGTCTACGTATGGGGTCAGGGCTCTGAAGTCAATGCCCCATATTACTTTCTTCTTTTTCATTTTCCTTTTCGAGATTTGCTTTTTTCCAAAGAAAGACTTTTCAGTTTTCTGATGATCATAATAATAACAATACTCGTTGGTGTGGCTGTGGCACATATGCCCTTCCCCATCTTTATGTATTATTTATTGAATTAATTTTTTCACCCCCCATAAATTCCTAATACGACCAATGGCTCTCTCGTTCAACATTTTTTTTTTCTCCCCTTCCAATCCCCAGAACCGTTTCTGTCATTTTCCCACCAATCGATCCTTAAGAAATTATTTACCTACTTTAATTGACCCAACTTGATGATCCACTATTATTTCACATTGAAGACGCACATTAAAAAACAAATAGCCCTTCATCTGACCATGGATGATTTTTCCAATTTTATTATCCACACACACACACATATACATATTTATCTTTATCAGTGGTTTGAGAAAATAAAAAGAAAGGGTCTCTGCCACTTTTGTAACAGTAGACATAGTCCGAGTTGTAAGTAACATATATTTCCCGTATAACTTTCCTTGTTTTTGCAAACCCAAAATACGAAAAAGTATCTCAAAACCTATTCCGTTCAATTTGAGAAAAAGCTCATCTTTGATATCATACGATATAATAGTATATTTATAACAAGGTGTATAAGCGCCTCAATAGGAGGAGAGTGATGAAATGAAATTATGTAATAATTTTAATAATATTAAAAGGAAAAAAAAGAAAACATTAGGATTGAATAATAAATAAAAAAGAAATGCTGCTTTGTAAGAGGAGGGGGAGAGAGGGAGTGTGTGTGTGTGTGTGTGACACAACAAAACAAAACAAATGGCAAATAAGGAAGAGTAGACACCATTTCCTCCCTCTTCCCCTTCTTCTCTCTCTTGTGTCTTGTCATCAAGCCTTGTTTTTCACTCATCCATCTCTTCTTCTCCACCCAAAGCCAACCCAAACTCTCTCTCTCCCTCTCATTCTCTCTCTTTGTCTCTGTTCCTCTTCTGTGTGTGTGTGATAGAGAGAGATAGAGAGAGAGAGAGGAGGTTAGTTGTGAGCTTGAAGCTCTCCATGTCAATGGAGATCAGTCCCACAAGAGCACAAGACATGAGAGACACCACCCACCACCACCATCACCACCACCACCTTCACCCCAATTCTCCCTTGAACTCCCCTAAAGGCAACAACATTAATGGAGAAGCTGGAGGAGGAGGAGGAGTAATACATAACTCCGCCGCCAACACCGGCGGCGGAATTGTTATGGACATCCCGGCGGGGACTCCCCTCACCCCGAAATCGATCTCTAGATCTGAGCCGAACCCTTACCCGACCACCTTCGTCCAGGCCGACACCTCCAACTTCAAGCAAGTCGTCCAAATGCTCACCGGCTCCTCCGAGACCGTCACCAAGAAGCAGCAGCAGCAGTCGAAGCAGCCTTCCCACCACCAATCGGACTCGTCGTCCCAATTACCGTCATCAAAGAGCGTGATCCCGCCGATACGGGCCCCGCCCAAGAGGAGCCAGCAGCAGCAGGGTTTCAAGCTCTACGAGAGGAGGAACCACAGCCACCTCAAGAACAGCCTCATCATCAACACCCTAGTCCCCGGCCTCGGCGGCGTCCCCCCCGGCGGCGGGTTCTCCCCGAGGAACAACAAGCCGGCCGAGATCCTGTCCCCGAGCATGCTCGACTTCCCCAAGCTCGCCCTCAGCCCCGTCACCCCGCTAGTCGACCCGTTCAACAACAATTCCTCAGGCTCCGGCTCCTCGCCTTCCCTCTGCAGCTCCTCCTCCTCATCCTCCGAGGAGGAACGGGCCATCGCCGAGAAAGGGTTCTACTTGCACCCGTCCCCGATGAACACTCCCAGGGGGGCCGAGCCTCAGCTGTTACCGCTATTCCCGGTCACTTCTCCCCGTGTCTCCGGCGCCTCTTCATGAAAAAAATGAGCGCTAGGGGTTATTTATTATGGATATTAATCATCAGGTGCTCGTACTCCCAGTCCTGACTCTCGGCACAGCAGGTCACCCGTGTCGCCTAGTCTATCTAAATTAGTTCGTCGTATGTACCAATTTGGGATCGGGAATAACCACCGGATTAGATGGATATAGAATGACTGATGATGTGTAGGGGTATCTAATAATTTTCGGCGACCGGCGAGCACGGATCAATTGAGGGGAGAGTTAATTCGATCGATGCGAGTGATTTGCTCCAAAATTGTACACAGAATTTGATGGTGTTGGTGGTCTCTCCAATTTCTTCTGTGCCAAGAAAGGAGGAGAGAGTCTTTTTTTTTTTTTTTGCTTGATTATGGACGGACGGACGGACGGACGGATGGATGGGTGTTTCCTTAGTTTTTGGCCTTTTGGAATCGCAAAGTCCTAACTGCCATAATAAGCAAAACATTTCAGTGGGGGAAGCAAAGAAGGCCTTCTCCCGTTTATATTTTTTCACCTTTCAAATTTCTCCATTCCACCTTCTCTTTTTCCCTAATTTTCAATTTTACACCTTTTCTTGCTCTTTTTAGGTAAATCTGGAACTCCCTTTAATCTTTGTAAATTTAATTTTCTTTACTAATTTAATTTGAGACATTTTTCTTTTTTATTTTTAATGTCAAAATATCTATATATCTCTCTCTATATATATATCTATTTGGACTGTAGAGTTTACTTTTTGCGCATTGGGTTTGGCCTTTACGACTTCGTCGTGCGAATGTAATGAGTTGTCAGACCTGACTTCCCAGAAAGTGCATTTGATTGGAGACTCTCTCTACTCTGTGAGAGAGAGAGAGAGAGAGAGAGAGAGAGAGAGAGAGAGAGAGAATGCTAGAAAGAAAGAGAATCCTATTCTCTTCTATGCTCTCTTCCTATATTTATCTGTCATTTCTTCAACAATATCCAACGAGCATACTTATCAAAAGAAAAAATACAAACGATCTAACGAGCATCATTAAACGTGTTTATTTAGATTAATTATTATTTCGTCTCGAAATATATTCGTTTTAATCTCGATATTCAACCGTGAAAAGAGTTCATCACTCTAATTTCTGAAGTTTAATCCGTGCACGGTCCGATAAAGTGATGTTACTTGACTGTAAGGCTGTAGGGGGATAAGATATCCTTGTGAGAAATCGGGGGAACTTAAAAGTGGTTGAAGGCGGAAAAAGGAATCAACAGGTCAAGTGCTTCATTTAAAAGGGAACGGGTGGGTGATGGGTTCCCTCTGGGGCTGTCTGGCAAAGATTTAAATAACGTGATATTTGATAAATTAAGTGATTAAGAGACGAAATATATAAGAGGCGGGAAAGAATGATAAGGATAAGAAAAATTTTATGAGGAAGAAAGAGCACCAATAAATGAAAAATAACTTATTTCAGTAAGTTAAAATTTTCTATTTATTTCATTAAGTGATTTTATACTTAATAATTAAGTAATTTAAATTTTCATCTCTGATATTTCTCTATTTCTTTAATTCACTTTCCCTTATAACTAACTTGTAACTAACTCTTAAACACTTATTTAATTAAGTTGAAACAAACATACCTTAAGTTCTTCATCTGACAATGTTTTAAATGGCATCTCATTTGTCCCAACGTTGAAACTCCAGCTCACCGAGCGTCGGTCCATGACTTGAACACGTTGCCGAACTGAATTTCTGGTCTGCAGCTCAGTGAAAGAGAGGATCTGTTCATAAGCCACTTTCCAGATTATTGTAACTCGGGTCTCACGGGCAAGGAATCTTTGTTTCATTGTACCAAACAGCGCACTCATGCAGTTCTCGATTCGTCAGAACAAGCCTTTCAGCGCACTTTAAATTTGTCCTGTTGCTCTAAGTCTCTCTTAAAGATCAAGCCAATTACAGATCATTGGGATCCATCCGTACACAGTTGATTTGTGTACTTTGTCAGTTAACTTGTGTTTCTCTAGTACCAGGACACTGTTCGAGCTATCTAGAGCATAGGCAACAGGCCATGCAGGAAGAAGAAACAACCATGGCCCCACTTCCGTGAATTCCTTCCCAATCATAGGAACTGCTACCAAGATTATCATCATTTATTTCTCTCTGGAGTCTCTGCATCTCATTACAAGCTTTTAAGGTGCAAGGCATGGGACTGATGACAAACTTGTTCGACCACCAGGGTCTGGCTTGCGTTCATCTATTCGGTCCATCAACAAGTCGTCTTCAGTTCTAGACTTCTATTTAGCTAAACAAGCATTTTTCACAGTAAGACAGGTACTTAGTACATACAATCCTTCAGATTTCCGAGAATGAAGTCACTGTCTTGAAGCCATGATTCTCGGGAAGAGGGCCATTTCCAGGCCGGACGGAGACCACCACCTCCAGTCCTATAACAACATCCAACAGAGTTTATTACTGAAATCTGGACAGTAGACGTTACCAGACCACTAACAAACTGGTAAAACCATCTAATTGTAATGATTCTTTACCTGCCCCCTTTGCAGCGACGGCTTCTTGGTAGACATCAGTAACGAATAATACATCCGATGGTTTATCGACTCCTAAAGACTCGAAGATCTCAACATAACTTCGAGTCTCTCTTTTATTTCTGCATAGGCGAGGTGCAGAGGGATAGTCTCAAATCAGAAGGGTATCCTCAGAAAAGCAAACAAATAAAAGCCAAAAGGGACCAGGAAATTTACCCCACAGCAGTGTCGAAGTATCCGCACAGGTACTTTCTCAAGTCTCCATAATTTGTATTGCCGAATATAAGCCTCTGGGCCAGCCTGCTTCCACTGGAATAGATGTACACCTGTGGCAGAAGAAGAGAGAGAGAGAGAGACGAACCATTAAACAAAAATAAGGCAGGCTTAGATGAAAGGAATCAGTTTAGTTTCAATAGGCTATAGGAAGAGCAGCAGACTTTGATGCCAAGAGAGTGCCACTTCTCGAGAGCGTCTGGCACGTCCTCAAAAATGACTCCCTCCAGTTCATTGCTTTCGAACCCGGTTCGCCATATATGCCCCTGCAAGGGAAGTTATTACTTCTGTTATACACGTATTGCTTGGCAAGCATGCGAGATACCATTTCCAGTTATGCTTACTTGCAACTGTTTCAGGGCAGTGATCTTGCGATCAGCTTTGATCATGGCATCCACATTAGCAACTAAGGCAGCAATGACCTCTTCCTTCCCTGCCTCATCGGGTGGGATAGGAAGAGCGCCAGCAACACCATTTTTCAGGTCATCTTCAACCTACAATGTTTAAGAAACTATCCATCAGTGCTTATAAGTCAATCTTAAGGCAAGCGAGACAATTCTACTAACAGACTACAGCCCTAAAGGAGATACAGTTTGCACACAAACAGAATTATCATTTCATTCAAGAGGATGTGAACATAAATCTTACTTGAGAGCGCAACAACTTAATATCATCAGCAGTTTCTGGAGTTCCATAAGTTAATGCCAGATGCCTCCCTACATTATCCCGGGCATAAGGAAAGAGGACCTCAGTAACAAATGATATGGGAGTCGTCGTTCCTTCAATATCAAGAACAATGCATCTCTGCAACCAGAAAAGAAAGAAATAAGTTATAAGTCAACGTAAAGCTCCCTGATAAGCATTTGATCTTAGAGGCCACCAAAAACAAGTCTTCAGCATTCAGTGACAGTAAAGAGCACACATACAGGCAGTTGCTCATTACGATTGTCTGAATTCATAGTTCCAGTCGAAGGGGTGCTCGTGCTGTTAACTGCAACTCCTTTGCCACTCTGAATTAGACCATGCTTTGGTGTGGTCCAATCGATACCCAGTTGACGAAGCTTGAGAGCAGCATCAAAGAGGTAGTGGTAACACTCTGCCTGAAAGTGCTCGACATAAGATATTTCAAGTCAAAAGGAGCTCATTCTTTCCATCAGTAGTTCAAGTATGTTGGAAGAATCACCAGCAGAAGAAAAATTATTATCATGACACAATCTACTTGCAAGAGACTAATTTCGTTCACTGTTTGGAACACAGACCTGAGTTTTAGCACTGATCCATGTGTCTCCCCATATGTATATACCATGGTTACGAACAAGCACGGCTGTGGCTTTTGGGTATGCTTCAATCTACGACACATAAAGGGCAACAGAATCAGTTTGCAAAAACAAACAGTTGAATGAGAAGATAAAAATGTACGGAAAAAACAGAAAATACCGCTTTGGTGAGGGACTCAGTGAGCTCATATTCATAGGCTGTATTCTCTATAATTGGGACCACCAGCTCATCGTAATAACCATGTCCTTTAATTCCTTTGATCATCTCCATATGAGTTATCTATAGATGCAAAAGAGACAAAACCATACAGATTATGACACGCAAATCGTAACTGAGAGAAGGTGGATAAGCTGCCAGTGAAAGTGACTAAGCCAGTAGTCGATGTTGATGCACCTAGTTAAGATCCAATGTACTATTTCATAGAATGTACAAAACTTGAAGCTTAAAAAGAAAATATCTCCGCCAGCTACCGGCATAATCTAAATGACTGCAGAGGCAGAGGCTCACCCGAAATTCAGTTGATGATGGGTTCATCATAGTCACAAGACACGATTCGATCCCATGACTATGGATAACAGCTCCAGCATTGTGCATAGTATATGCCTGCAAGATACAGTGATTTGCAATTTTATTACTGACGAAGAGCCATGCAAATTAAGAATGAATTTGGATAATTTGTGCACCAATAGGCAACACTTGAACATCTAGGGAAGTCACGACAGTAGCATCTCAATAAATGAAAATCTATAGTTTCAATAATTGCAAGGTTTGGTGATCACGACATGTCATTATATTTCAGATAACCAGAGATCCTTAACCAACCAAAAGTTCTTGGGCCAATTGTGCCCATCAAAGGGCCAGCTTTTTGCAGATTTCTCCGTTCAAAGAGCTATCAGAAAAGACTCCTTACCTTCATGAACAGAGGAGCACAGTCTGTACACTTGGGGGGTTTATTCGGGTAAGGCTTGGGAGATGGAGAAGACAGGATAGACCCGTTAGCTGACAAAACGTACATGTCCTCTGGTAACATTCTCTCCTTCTGGACTCCTAAGGAACCAACCAAATGCACAAAATTCGATCACAAAACTGTCTTTAATATTAGAATAAATGAACTGAGTACTTGGACATCAATCAATTGACTGCTGAAATTTAGCTTCACAGCTCCAGTCAGCTCATGACTGTGAAACTCTGGTTCGAACTTCCCAATTCCCCAATCATGTAAAAGCTTCAGTTGGAAGACGGCAAACAGAAAGAATAATCACCCAGAAATCATACCAATCAAACCAACCGGGAGTCGAAGAAAACCAGAAGTGTATATATATATATATTTGAGCTTTATACAGTGAGAAGAGATTGATTGTGACGGAGAGGGATGAGAGTACCCGAAGGGGACATGACGATGAGCTGGTCGGGCTTGGGAACGGAGTCATCATGGACCTTGATGGTGATGCTGCCACCGGTCCCCGACACCCACCCGAGGGTGTAGAACTGGCGGCAGAGATCCGATATCAGAATCCGGGTGTCCATCACTGGCTTGCTCTCCAGGTAGGCATGGGACGCCGTACCCGCCGCAGCTGCCTTCAGACCATTGAAAGCCGCCGCCGCCGGTGCTGCTGCCGCCATCGCTGAGCTCTACACCGAGAGGGAGAGAGTGTGCGAAGCTGCTCTTCTGGTGAGCACGAACTAGAAGTGCTGAAATGCCCGAATCTCTCCGCTTTAATGCCGTCCGAGATAAAATTCTCTGTTGCCAAACAAGTTAATAAATGAATTATTAAAAAAAACATGTTAATTAATGGGGGAAAATAAGGGTAATTAATGAGATTGTGATTTAATTACCCGCTGATGACTGAAGTGCGCGATCTGATTGGATGGTGAGAGGGGGACTTGTGTGGCGGTCCGCAACAGGCCGCCACAGGTTTTGTCTTGGTCTGACCCATGCCGTGAAGATCACGTGAGCCTAACACGTGCGCAGGCACCACTAATTGCGGTATATGGGCCTTTAGGTCCATATCATCTGCAGTTGAGCCTGAATGAAATCGGCCCATAACAAGGCCCATCATTATACATTTCTCCGAGGAAACGGGGTGTTTGGTTACGAGAACTAAGCTGCTCCTTTCCTGGACATCCTTACTTCCTCTTTCCTTCCAGCCAAACCAACAGCCCACCCAATCCATTTCTGCTCCCTCCCCCCGTGGAGAGCTCTCCGTTCCCATTGCTCAGTGGAGCCATGTCGAGGGGTACGGACAAGCTGGTAAACAGTGTGAAGCAGTTCGCCGACGCGCAGTACAAGTTCATCTCCACCCGCTATGGCCAGCAGCTCATCGACATCTTCGAGTTCCCTATTAAGGTCGTGCTCTCCCCCTTCACCCTCGCCTTCGACATCGCCGGCTCTGCTCCCCGCGGTTTCGGCATCCCCGAGCTCATCACTAAGCTCTCCTACGCCTCAATCTTCGTGAGTTTCCTTCCTCGCATTCTCGTGAACGTTCTGCAATGTGCTGCCTCAGAATTTGAAGGTTCTTAGTGGCAGAGCTGAGTGTCGGATGGCCATTTGCCTCCTGATTGTTCACCTTATACGTGATAGGAGTGTTAAAGAAAGTGAACATCGTAGGCCTCTTAGAATTCAATCGCGTAGAGGGTTGAGCTGTCAGTCAAGTAAGTCCTCAATGTCGCATGGAGTGGAGGCAGCACGACCAGTTGCAGCTGAGAAGTTTAGGCTCATCTTATACTAGGAATTGCCTCTAATGTCAGAGTTTATGTCAGATTGAAACTGAAACTATCAGTGCTAATATCGCCTCGGGAATTTTCTTGTTCATTCAATTCCACTAACACCTCACCAATGTGTTTGACTCCATATGCTGTGGAAGTGGCACTGAATTATCTCGAGCATGACTGGCTAATTTGTGTTGCGCCTCTATTTTGCTGGCTTGGGAAATTCTGCATATATTTGATTAATGATTGTTTTGTTTTCTGCATGCATTTGACTATTAATTGCTTTGTAATCTTCGTAAATGCTCGAAGATAGTATTGATTTGCCATCTGTATCGAGGGTTTACCTAGAGTAACTCCAGTTTCAAGCTATGATGCTGTTTCGTTTCGTTTCGTTTTTATTTATTGACTCCCTTTTATTAAGTTATTATGCTGCTGTTTTAACTGTAGGCTGTTGCTACTCTTGGGACTTATGACATTGCATTAGAGCTTGGCAAGAAGGTGATATGTCAGAGGTGCTGCCCAAATTCTTAAAAATTCCTGCTTGGCCTTTTCCTTTTCGGTTGTTGTTTGCGTCTTAAACATTGTATTGAAGCTTGGATTGGGGAACATTTTGTGTCTGTTAATTCAATTTAACAGTGAGTTGCATTATCAAATATTCTGCCATTGGGTGTTAGTTCTTTTCAACTTTATTTTAGGGTATTAGTTGCCGAAAAATCTTTGGGTGATTTGTTGATGATATTGATCATGAGGGCATAATTGCTTATTTTGGATTATGTAGCTTCAAATTAGATGTCCTATTAATATGAAAAATATTTACTTCACCAAAGAAAAGCTTGTAAGGAGATGTTTGAGGCAGTCTTTTACTTAAACTTGCTTTGTATTGCAGAAATTGTAAGACATGCAATGGCTGGCAGGCGTTACGATGTACTATGTGCAAGGGATCGGGGAAGGTGCACTATCAAGTGAAAACATACAGCCTGAAAAGGTTCATTTTTTTCACTTATTTCATCTCTTTTGGCTACAACCTAGTTTCCTATATAGAGCTGTTTTATTACTCTTTATTAGTCAGAGGAAAATTTGAGAATTATAACTTTGGGTTTGTGGAGTTGAGTAGAAATGGTTAATTATCCTGAGGGCTTTTGAAAATTTGTAACAAGGATTAAAATGGAAACAATATGATTGTTTTCCAATTGTGTACTCTACATGGTCTTGATTTTGATAGGCAAAATCAAGACCATGTAAGAGTACACAGGAGGGAAACTAATGGTCCTGATGGTATAAATAAAGTTGGTTTTTTCAAATTTGTGGGGAGGTAATCTTGACATAATATTGCAATTTTCTCCTGCAGTGGAGAGAAGGCGACGGCTGACTGTGTTGCTGAGGCCATTGTAGAAAATCGTGCGGAATTAGTGCACCTTCCTTCTTCTGTTGATTTTCATACACCTCTACCATCTAAAGATTGCCTTACTTGTGACGGTACGGTAAGTGGATAAATTGACTTTTCCACCAAACCTTTCATGAGCACATGTTAAGCCCCTGGTTGAGATAGATTTCAATCAGCGGCATATCTTTCCAAGGAGTAAATTCCAGCTTATCTCAATAAAAAAATCTTAAAAAGTTGATTGTGTCTTACTAATTTCAAGACATGTTAGTTAAATGCTAGCAAGGGTGCTCTCTGGATTGGTAGGTTTTGGACACTATATTAATGTTTATCGTGCTGCAGGGGGTCATGAGCTGTCCTGAGTGCAAGCACAAACTACAAGTCAGAATTTCCGCCGATGATGTAAGCCTCTGTTCGTTGCAAAACTTTTGCGCCTTTGACAATACTGAAGTCCCCTCCATTAAGTACAGTGTTAACTGTCATCACCAATGAGACATTTTATTGTATGAATTTCATAGGCTAATTAGAGAGCAGAAGTCAGTACACTTCTACTCTCTTCGTTTGATCTGGTGGAATCTTCCATTTCTGATAACTAGTCTTAATGCAGAAAGTCAGTTTGGACCTAAAATCCTTTTCTGTACTTTATTCAGCCAATTGTAAGATACTGAAGGTGGTATCACCTGAAATAGCCACCTAAATATGTAGCAAAGATGGCATGTGATGAGTGCGGTATCTTCTTAGTGCAGTTAATGTGAAGTAAAATACCTGTGCAGTTATGTCAATGGATCCTATTACTCTACCCTTGTTCATGTAATGGTAAGAGAATTTGCAGCTCATATCGAATGCTCCGATTGTTCCATTTTTGCAGATAATGGAACCTCCTTGGAAAGCCTATAATGTTATGAGAAAAATGGACTACCCTTATGAGGTTAGTATCAGTTGTCGTCCTCTCTCTCCTTCTAAGATCGATTGCTTTAATAGCATTTTCCTTTTAGTGTGGATCTCCACAAATCTTTTTGTTCTTTTAATATGACCTTATCAATACAAAGCAGCATAAAAATTACCTGTCCTTATCCCAACTGTCACGGAAGAAAGAGACTAGAAGGGGTTCTTACTCGATAATAATGAATTTTGTGCTGGCACCATTCTCTAGTCGCTTGTTTCGTATGGTTTTTAACATTCAAAGGGGATTGATACTCGGATGATTAGGAGATCTCAGTTCTTGACTTTGGGCGCACTTTGCTCTCTTCTTATAATTTTTTTTAATATATACATGTAGATATGGTGACAAATTTTCCTATACGCGCTGATTCTCCCCCTAGAATAGTCCATGGGTCAATATGTGGAGTTTATGTTCTTGTCAACTTCATCTTCTTTTTGCCAATTCGTTGCTAATTTCTTAATTTTTGCAGCATATAGTTCACAGTATGAAAGACCCGAGCATTGCTGCATTTTGGTTGATTACCTTACCCCAGATCATGGGTGGATTTGACTTTGATGATGATGTCAAGCAGAAGATATGGTGGCAATACAAGGTTCTCTCTACACTTTAGCTCCCCTCCTGCCACTTTTACATGGCATTGCTTTTAAGAAATCCTGAAACCATATGCTCTCAGTATTTTCATCGAAGTGCTAAGTACTATAGCAACTATCTATTCTCTTGATCTAGGAGTCTATGAGATATGATCAACTTCAAGATGCTGTAGCCAAGAGAAAACCTGGATGGGAGTACTTGCAGGAGGTAATGTAAATGTTGTTGATGTTTTTTTTTTTTAAAAAAAAAAATTTTGGGTGGGGGGTTGTTTGCAATTCAAGCGGTTCTTCATACACTCTGCGAATATGATAGATGATAGTTTACTTTTTGTGGATTGTAAACAGATGTTGAACTCTCCTTTCTTTGCTTTTCCAAGCTTCATGCTTCGATATTAAGAACCTGCACTTGTCTCTTGTGCAATATCTTCACTTAATCTACTCAGAATATATACTTAAAACTGTCTTTAATTTGAACTCCTGTTATTTACAGGCATTGATCTCTTTAGATCCTGTCCGTGCTAGGGAAGATCCTCTTGTGGTGAAGAATGTTCCCTATTTCAAGGCAAAAAAGGCATTGGAGGCCGAAGTCTGGAAGTTGGATCCTCCTCCACGGCCTAAGAATTGGGGTGTATGTATCTGAATTTTTTTTCCCCCTATTTCCTAATTTGAAATTTATAATGCATCTCTTTTTGGATTTTAAATTGACTTCGCTCCGTATTTAAATTCATAGAGAATTCATAAAAATATCGGAAAGATTAATTTGCAGTTCTATAAAGCAGGACCTGGAGCTTCCGCTGAATTCATCTTCTTGGAGTGAAGAGGATCTCAAGGACCCTGAGAAATTCTATGAGATGACCGTACTTCTTAATGCTCAGAGAGAAATAGCTGATAAATTCTTGGATGCTCAGTGGCAAAATAAATGGCGTCAAGAGAAGGTATGTAGCTCTATGTATATTTGATATATTGGAAGATACAATAAGAAAAAAATCGTAAAAGCATTAGTTTTTGTTTAATATCATCCATGAAGTGACCTTTCCGTTCGGTTTCAGCTGAATGAGATGCTGGAAGAGAAAGTCCGACCATACATTCAAGAAATTGACGAAGGCGTCCTCTCTCGACCTATTGTGCTGCAACCAACTCACGACCACAAGGTATCTCCTTCCCTTGTCATGCATCTCTTTCTGTCCGTGCAATCTTGGAACTCAGCATTTCTTCATATTTCATGCAACCTAAATTTCACAATGCACATGAGCATTGCTCCATGTCCCACACAAACTGCCTTTTTTCTCTCACGATCTTTCTTCGAGCCAATAGGTCTTTCTTCTTGTTTTCGAATACAGCGTTCTAAATATCTTAGCTGCATATCCTTTTTTTGGCAGAGGAAACCGCGACAAAGAAGATGGTGGTTCTTTTGATAATCATGTAGCCCTTCAATCAGCTGTCCTTTTGTTCACATTTGATGCCGTTGTTGTCTCTGCGCTTTTCAAGCTTTGTTTAATCTCAGATGAGTTAGATAGATGTGATAACATCACTCTCTTAATTTTCTGCAGTCACTACAATCATATTTATCTTCGCAGATAGAAGAAAATCGTTTTAGCGAACTCCTAAAGATTACTTATCCCAAAAAAATAATTAAAAAAAATTCATAAAGGTGGTAGTCATGAGGAGGTGGAAAATGCGGTCCACGCAACCTTGTGTCACGTGTATATGGTGTTAAAGTTGGACAGGTGCTAATAATTCATGCATTATATTATTTGGTACGACCATTTCGAATGTGGTTAGTCTTTGGAGCAATGTCTTTATCATATGGGAAAGAGCCTAAGGTCTCTTTATCCAATGGGCCCGAACAAGCCGATATTCAAGTGGGAGTGTTGATCACAGTTTATCTTGTGATCGCACCAAAAGTTCCTTACCCTTTTTTTCTTTTCTTTTCTTTTCTTTTCTTTTTGATGATTAATATTATTATTACTATTTTATTTATTTATTTTTAAGGTACTGGAAAAAACTCTTTATCCTCTCGCCGACACATAGAAACACTGACAAAACACGTCCCTGCTGCATGAAAATGAAATGGAAAGAGAGAGCAGAAAAGAAAGCGGCAACCTTTGCATTACTGGTGTATAAGCCCCCCATGTGATCTTTCCTACGTTATTAAATACGAACTATAGAGAAACGAGATGAGGCCATTGGGTGTGCAAATACGATATCCAGATCGTGGGAAGTTAGTTAGGTCGGAAGTTTTTAGGTTGCCGCGTACCGACTCGGTTCAGTGCATGGCACGTACAAACAATCTGAAAGCGAAAACTCGTGGTGTCATTATTGAGGGTCTGCATGATAGTACGCTGCTTCATCTTAACTACGTGTACTGTTTATTCAACTTGACGAAAATGAAAAGGAAAGAGTTGGCTAGCACTGGGTGAAATTAATCCTGCACCGTAAGATCGAGTGCATCGACGGTCAGGATGTGTTCGGGGACAAGAATCTTATCCTCCACAAGGACCCAAATCTAGCACCTTCGGGGTCTTTCTTTTTCTTGATATTGGAATATTTGTATTCGATTGATATTATATATTATTGGTCTTCAGGTGTAAGTGGTCCAAGAAAAGGGGAGAACAGTTTTTTGTGTTTTCAATTGCCAGAAGCAAGCGCCACGGCATTAAAAAATAATAATAATAAAGAATTTAGGTTGTGTTTGATTTTAGATTGGAATTGAGTTGAGTTGCGAATTTAATTAGTTTATATTTAATTGTATTGTTGAATTATGAGAAAAAGTGTAAAAACGTAATGAATAGTTAATAGAAATTAATAATTGTGTCGTTGAATCGTGAAAAAAATAATAAATAGTTCAAAAAATTTAATATTAAAAATTAAATTATTAAAAAATTTAAAAAAATAAAAAAATAATAATCGTATTATTAAATTAAAGATAAAGGGAGTTTAAACAGATTAAAATTAAAAAAAAATTATTAACCAAACGGGTCCTTATCGATGAGAGTCACTTTTTTTTTTCGACATAAACTCCTTTCTCGATGAGAAATTTTTTTTTTAAAGGGTAAAAGTAGATGGTGAGAAAACACGTTGATGGTGGTGGGGGAGGTGAATAAAGGCTATGAGCAGACCTTCCACTTTTTTTCGTCAAATCTAACAGCCGACTGAATTGTCCTTTTGCCGGACGTGGAGGGACTACGTGGCTGTGGAACGTTTTGCATTGCTACCTTCGTCCTTCATGTCAGAACGGTCCATCCCATTCCCAGTCCATGATGAAGCTGTCATGTCAGGCGAGGCCCACATAAAATTTGAATCGTTCGATTCCACGTCTCAATTAAATTCACATTGATCGACCCGTTAGTATTAAATTTCATAAGAGCATTTAATGTTAATCCCCCTAATACATAAACCAGAACACGTGTAGAGAGATAAAAGAAGCCAAATAATCTTCCAGCAGAAAATGATAGAAGGGACGAAAATGAGAGGTGCCAGATAATCCAATACTCACATTACTGATAATGTTCTTAATTGCTAGCTTTGCAATTCTCCAACAACATTCTAGAGATTTAAGGATACTTTAAAGTTGGTTTTCTTTAATCGCTTCGGGATGAAAATCATATATATATATATATATATATATATATCGCTGACTTTTTTTTTTATCACGACCGGAGCTCGTGATTAGACCACCACGTTTGATTCGAGGGCGTGGAAATGCAATTGGTCGGCAGATGCTATATAAGACGGTCCAGAATTATCAATCGCAACAGGTAACATGCTTCGTATGCGGCAGAAAATTAAAGTATTGAATCATTCAACACAACTCAGGGAAAAAAAAAAAGAAGAAATAAAAACGACAAGATAAATAAATTCAGATCCATACACAAATCCTCAATGGAAAAAAAATAAAAAAGAATAAATCATAAGACATTAAAATTAAAAAAAATATCCCGAGGAAGTGAATATATGGACAACTAACAAAATCACAGACATAAGAACAATGTAAATTTTACAATAAGCTAGGCCATCGACTAATAATTCCTTAGTTTCAAGCTAATCTTTAATTATGAAGTTGCCCATAAAAGCATAGCGAGCACGAGACCGACGCCGGACGCGCCAAATCCTGTAGAACGGATAGCCCATGCCGATGAACTTCCCGGTGGTGAAGTCGGCGTACCTGTGCCGTTGGCAGGCAAGCCAGAAGATGGAGACCCAGGGGGTACTGCTGATCCAGAAGGAGATATTGACTCAGATGGTGCAGTACTGCCTGGTGGACTTGGCGGTGAAGTCCCGGGAGGCAATGCTCCGGCAGGCCCTGGTACGACTGACGGTGACAGGGCGGGACCTGCCGGCGGTGATGTGCCAGGGGCTCCGGCAGGCCCTGGTACGACTGAAGGTGACAGGGCGGGACCTGCCGGTGGTGACGTGCCAGGGGCTCCGGCGGGAACTGCTGCTCCAGGAGCTTGTGGCGGTGTTGATATGACCGGAGCCGGTGCCATCGCTCCCGGAGCTGGTGATGGCGGAGATGAAGTTCCTGGAGCTGGTGGCTTTGCTCCAGTTCCTGGTGCCGGCGGCGAAGTGCCCGGAGCTGATCCTGCAACATGAATATCAATCTATAGCTAGCCTAGCGCGATTTAATAACCCATCTGAGTAAGATGATATGTAGTACTGGCTGGCTCTAGTAATGATCAGTATTTGATCAAGTCTGACCTGTCGGTGGAGGAGGCACTCCCGGAACCACAGGTGGCCGCCTAATGGACAAGACGACGACGATGAGCTTCTGTCCCTGCTGACAGTGATTGTCCTGTCCACTGATGAAGAAGAAAGGGCCCGACCTATCGAGAGCGAACGTGGTGTCTCCGTCATCCCATCTCTGAATCGGGTTCTTCTTGTTGCACTTGTCGTAGTCGTCCTTGTTCACGAGCAAAACCGAGTCCTCGCCTTTCGTGTACCGGAAGTCTGTGCCGGAGCAATCACAACGACATCACACCACGACATGAATCCTAAGATCTCAACGTAGATCACAAAGAAATATAACTTTCCATGCATGCTCGGGTCGTGACGACTTACAGAGGGTGTCGTTGATCAAAAACCGCATCCTGCCGGACCACTGGTTGTAATCCTCGGAAGGATGGACGACCCACCCGTTCCTCCCCCCGACATTAAACTTGTTCGCGGCGGCGGTGGAGGTCAAGAGACAGTAGCAGAGCGTGAAGACGATCGCCGGCAAGCCGAGGCTCGGAGACAACTTACTACTGTGCCACTCCATATATGTAATCTACACACACAGAGCGAGCGAGAGAGAGAGAGAGAGAGAGGGGTGAGAGATAAGAGATGAGGCTCTGATAGAGAAGATTACGTGGTCTCAATGATATGGGTGTGTTAATGTCTGTGTATATATATATATATATAGATGGGAGATACAAAGGAGAGAGATGCGCTAATTAAAGGCTTCTTCTTGTTCAAAGAGAGTTTGACACTTGTCGGGACTATGCGAATGTTTTGGTCGATCGATGAGATCTTCCAATGTCTGTCTGAGTCTCCAATGGACAGTTAGGCAGAGATCAAAAAGGAGATTGAGATTTACGCACACGAGAGAAGTGGAAGTGGTAGCCCCTTTTGTCCTTTTTTTACCCCTCATTTGAAACCTTAAGGATTTCGTGAAGTTAGTTAATTCGTTACGGCCAGACCAATTTTACCGGTGAGACCATGAATGTTGCTCTTGGTGCGATCTTCCCCTTTGAACGTTTGACAAATGGAAAGCCGGTTTCGAGCCATGCAGTCAGTCATGCGAGATCCGTACCTTGCATGGGCAGGGCTACTCGCGGGATTCGTGCTAGCGATCCGATTAGAGATCAAACGATTGATGCCACCCTAGAAGGAATAAATCTCTTTTGAAGTTTATGTGGATGGTGCACGAACAAACCACGTGTTTAAATGTGTTGCAGATTTGTGACAATTTATACTAATATGTTGGACTGCTATTGATTTGTGATATGTAACACGTGATATACTTGTTATATACAAGACTTTACGAATATAGGTGGTGGAGACAGTACGCAGAATTCGGCTTGGAATGCGGGATTTCTACATTCAAAAAAGAAAAAGAAAAAAGAAAAGGGAGTATAATACCACATCTCCGCTTGATATTCTAAAAATTTTATGATGTGATTACTTGCTTCTTTGTTATTATTATTATTCTTGTATTAGTCTTATGAGATCCTCCATCGTAAGTAAATAAATAAATGAATAAATGAATGAAGAGGGAATCTTATGAAACCAGATTGGATACAAGTGGAAAGCAATTAATTAATGGGCTTAATACTCATGATTTGTACTTGGGCTTGGAACTGCCCCGTCGGCCCACAGAGTGTGCGGACCTTAGACCAGTAACAAGCCCGCTCAGGCAAGTTTGGGTTCTGCCTACCAAAGTCCTCCGTACTTCTCCCAAATTGGATGGCTAGTTTTTACTTTTTATTGAAATTAAGATGGATGAAGTGACAGGTGTAAGGTCTTGTTTGATAAAAACTAACGGGAGCACTTGAAAAGAAGTAAAGTGCGCCTCGGATTACTTTTCTCACCACTTTTCCGACCCAAAAAAAATTATAATTATTTTCTTAATTTCATATTTTGGAAAATAATATTTAAAAATAAAAAATTATGAAAAGAATGAAAAGAAAAGAATGAACGAAAGGTCAAGGACAGAGAGAGGGAGAGGGAGAGAAAACCTCTAAGGCGACCGGCTACCTTACTTGGGGTGGTGGAGGCCAGAGACGAGCCACCATTGTCCCTTCTCTCCCTCCCCTCTTCCTCTCTCTTTTTAAAACTCTAGTTCCTAGGTTGAGGGATTTCAAAAGTTCAATCATTCTTGATTGATGTTGAAATAGGGATATCTAATATCAATTTATATGGGTTACTCAATATTGGGTTATGCTATACCAATTGTGGATCGATTTTGGAGAGCTCAATCTACCATATTATATAGATATCATACTCCATTTATTAGGGTGTGAATGGTAGGCGGACCCATACTTATTGATTTCAATAGAACTCCTTACGATCGTTGTTTCTATTTGAGTTTTAGAAAGAGAGAAGGGGAGGGAGGGAGAGAAAGGGGGCGGGCGGTGGCTCTCCCTTGGCCATCGCCGCCCCAAACGAGGTTGCCGGTTTGGGCCTTGAGCGGGGATGGCCGACTACCACCGCCCCTTCTCTCCCTCCCCTTCTCTGTCCTTAATGTTATGGTCCTTCTTCTCTCCTCTCTATTTTTTTTTTGAATTTTGTGATTATTTTCTAAAATATGAAATTAATAAAATAATAAATCAAATTTTTGGCCAGAGAAGAAGTCCCAAAAAAATGTACAAAATTTTAGGTGGCATTTGAAATTTAGGTTTGATTTTAACTTGACTTTGATTGTGATTTTACGAAGTATTTGGTCAAACTTGCAGGCCCACATTCATTTGAGAATATTGTAATTATGGAGTTGTATTAAAATGGAGTGGTGTAAATATTTATGGGTGGGGCCCATTATTTTAATTTTGATGAGTGTAATTTGTTTTGTTATGGGTATAGTTAAAATCAAAATCACGATTCTAAAATCAAACCCAAATTTTAAAAGGGGCCTTAAAGATCGGTGAGTACTTTGCAATTAAGCGCTACAGTTGGGAGCAAACTGCATTTTCCTATTTAAAAAATTGCTTCAAACTTCTCCTCGCAGGATGGCATACACATTCGGTGACCACAAGGTGAAGAAATTCTTCGGATTGTCTTATGGGGCCTCGGGCCTCTAATGTGCTTACTTCTTTAGTTGGATGGACCCAATTGGGCTGCGCGGAATTTATTTATTTATTTATTTTTTATATAGTTGGAGGAGGCATAAGCCTGACAACAGAGTACAAACAAAAATCGAAAAGAAAATCAAACAATACAAAACCTGGTTATGGAAGCCCCTTCACAGTCACCAAGCAAGATTTCTGTAACTCCAGGGGGAGGTCTGTCTGTCTAGGAAATGATAATCCTCTGGGAAGTTAAAGCACCATCGAACCAGCCAGTCTGCATAAAAATTAACTTTTCGATAGCTGTGTCGAATATTCACCGTCTAGGGCTGCGCGATATTTTATGAAGCTTGAGACTGGCAAAAGTGTGTCGTCACCTCAGTCCACTGCAAAGGGAAAAAAAAAAAGGTGTGTAGCACATCCTAAGCTTTGGGACCGCCCGTTTGTGGGGCTCTCGGGTGCCAGGAATACGCAATTGACATGGCCAACGTCACGGGAAGTGGTACACCACCAATGAGTTAGCGGTCGACTTAATCTCTTCCAAGTAGAGAAATTATATATTGTTTTTTCCCGATTTACTATTGCACGTCATCTGACTCGAGATGCCATCTCATGGTTATGGTTTCCGTTGATCGCGTCAAAAATGTCAAGATACCAATTCGCCATGCATGTGGTGATTGCGGACGTGTCGGGAAGCGGTTTCAATAATTGACGTGTTACTAGTCGACCTCACAGAAACAAAGTGTGTGCCACAACCCTAGAAATCCGTGGGATCGCACGACGGTTAAAGTGCGCCTCGGACGATTTCATGGTTCGGAGATTTAGCCGTCTAGAGTTCTCCACTAATATCCACGCACGAACACGAATTCGATCCCGAAAATAAACAAGTGGCCCGTGAGGCAACTTATTACTCTCGGTGAAGTACAACTCAACAAATTGAGTTGTGAATTTGAGAAAGTCCACTAACTTAAGTGAAACCCCAAATTCCTTCAACAACGTCGGCAACCGTTGGTGAAGGAATTGCGATCTTCGCCTTGACCCTCGATAATGGACCTCCCATTCTTGAGCCATTTTTCTCCACTTAGGCTAGCAATCAATTCAGCCCATGCACAAATAATCACGGCCCGTCCACCAAACTCAGACCAACACGTCCCAAAAGCTCAGGAGAATTGCCGAAATTACCGATCACACACCACGGCTCGGCAAACTTTACGAATTACGGAAAATGGGTGTAAACAGTGTTTTTCACTTTGACCTGCGTGCATTGGACCGGCAAATATTAATATCATTCGGGTTAAAGATTTTGGGTTATTATATATTCGGAATTGATAATGCCATGCCATGCAACAATTTTTTATTCTTCGAGGGGTATCATATTATTAATTCTTTTTATCATCTTAAGAGGGGTGATCAATACCCTTCCTTTGCGGACAAGTTGAATATATATATATATATATATATATATATATGTTCCTCTTTAATTAGTGTTTTTAGGGTCGCAATACAAAATCTGCATCATGGTCTATATATATCCCTCAGAGATGTCATGTCAAATTTTATTCTACTTAGCCTTGGATCTACTTATGCTGAGAATTAATTTTTGATGAAGAAGAATTTTCTCTTGGCTACATAATGGGAAAGACGAGCCTAAATCGGTTGTGGTGATTGGATATAGTCCTCCACGTTTATCTTATATATATCCAACTTATGACCTTTTGTTGAGCTTTTTGCTCTCTTGACGATGGATCGACTTCAAGCCGAAAGAAAAGAAGATCAATCCAACGTTTATATATATATAATTAACGAGCTTAGTGTCGTCGCTAGTTAATTTCATGTGAGGACGCTTGTCTTAGCTAGGTTAATGCCATACTGAAATTATGGATTTTTTTAATTTATTTATTACAATTCCTTGAAAATGCAAAAGGACACGATAAATTATTCTCATAAAAAAAAAGTGTATCGAAATCGATCGATTCCACTAGTTTCTACGCATATGCACCTTCATCATATATATAATAATAATGCTCATACAGTAATAACCCGACTCTCGTCCTTGTCACCGCCAATGGAGAGATCGAGTCTACTCCATCTCGCTCGAAGCGCGATGACCACGAGAGCGAGAGATTGAGAGGAGAGACCATATACTAAGCCTATCCACAATCCCTGCATGCATCAGCAAAGACGTACGTGCGGACAATATTGAAAATCATTGAGCAAATTAATAATGGAAAAAATCCAAGAAATTGCGTACGTCGCACAATTAAGTGATTGCTCAAGGTTATTGTACGTCTAGCTAACTAGGTTGGTGCACACATGATGGACATCCTCACCTTAGTTCGTAGGTTTAACTTGAACCCGAGAAGAACAGCAATCAGCATTCCAATCAAATAAACTGTCGCCAAGTCAACGTAAACGGCTAAGTGTTGCCAACCCCACCCCCTAGTCACCCCTGAAATGAAGTAGTCGATACTGATAGAATATGTTCTTCTCTTCCAAAAGCAAAAAATTGTGAAGGAAAGAATGGTTTACCACTGTTCTTTCGGAAATGCAATAATCTTGCTTATTAAGACGCCTTGAATAGAGTTAACTGTTATAGAGATGGTAAGCAACGGCGTCATGGAAGCGAACTCATTTATTGTTGTGGAACTGTCACTGAAGAGATGGGCCACGAGTTGTGTCCAAAGGCTAGAGCGAGCACGAAGTTATGCCGAGTATGGCAGATAGCGTCATGGTCACGGCCGTGGCATTCTTCGCTCGATCTACATTGCCTGCTCCCAACTCGTTCGACACTCTCGTGCTGCAATATATATATGTGTATACAGCCCTTTTTGCTTGAATATGCACATGATGTTTGTGAAAAGCTAATTAATATATAACAAAACCAGACGATTTTATGAACCTTACAGCGGCGCTAAATCCGTACGTGATCATGTAGGTAATCGTTTCTTATTTACCCTTCAATATGAACATGGAATGATCATTTTGTGGTCAGATTTGAAAACTGTTGGGATCGATCGTGGGTTTGCCGGTTCTTCTTTTACTATGGGTAATGAAGCTGTGAAGTATAGAATGTCTTCCCAAAGCCTGATTACAATGTTCTGGATGATCTCTCCTTTACTCTCACCCATTTTATGTAATCTTGTAGAAGAAGAAAAGAATCAGGAAAAGCATATCTTATACAAGAAAGAAATCAACTGAGTAAGGAAATAACATACCAGTCAAATCTGATTATGATATGCTAGATTTCGCTCAGAAATTCTGTTGCTTTCTGCAGTCAACTGCGTGGGCTACCGCAGTCGACTGTCTGTGACTTCTGTCTTCAGCCTATTGAAATTGCAGCTGGCTGTTTGCAATATTGCAGTCGACTGTCTACAGTCTAGGTCTTTTCCATTGTCTTCAAGTCTTGGGGTGAGAATTCGTGCCACTCAACAAAAACAAAGGAATATAATGTTTGATACCGAGACCAAGACAACGGGACCGAAGTCTACCACATTGCAATCAAAGGCATGGTGGTTTCCGCATCCTTCATCAAACCCGCGAGTAAAACTAGAATCTCGAAAGCCCAGTACTCTAACCTGCAGATGAAACATATATATATTATTCAGAAATAACTAGACAAACTTTTCACCCAAAACCATATATTAATTAAATCACTAATAATGGCTTGTTTGGTTTCAAAGTAGGATTTTAAAATCATACTTTAACTTAATTCTACGCATAACAAAACAAAATAACTTATATAAAATCAAAGAGTGAGCTCCATTTATACCACTCTTTTTCTACAACAAAACAAAATAACTCATACAAAGTCAAAAGGTGAGCCCCATTTATACCACTCTTTTTCAAAATCAAAATATAATTTTAAAATCATACTTCGAAACCAAACGCAGCATAATTTTCCTTAAATTCCTTTCCTCTCATAAAAGATATTAATGCAAATTATAATAACATGAAATGATAAGTGAATGTCGCCTGAAAAGATGTGATATGTGTTCAACGAGTACTTCGATAATTTGTATTTGTTTTCTTGAATTTTTCATGCAAGAAATTGCATACATAACACATATGTGTATATATTGTACGGTGGATCTCGCCGAATATTGAACATATATATATATATATATACATGGAAGCTCACCTCCCATACCATCCCCGCAGACGGCAAGGCTAGTTTCAAAACATTTTTATCACATTATACTTTTCTTGTGATAAAATTCCTTTCGTAACAATAAAATTTACCACTACAAACAAAATTTATTATAGTGATTTCACTATTGTTTAGAAGCTCTAAAATAAAAAATAGAATTTGAATGAATAGCACTATTTGAATGTCGGTTTTGTTTCATCTGTTACATTGGAGCAACGTGCATTATTATTGTTTAAATGTCCTAGAATAGAGAATAAAATGGAATGGAGCAGTTTGTTTGTCCTTATAGGTTTCGGAGCAATTTGGTTTATTTTCTTTTGAACCTGATATGTCTATCACATGATTCAGATTGGTGTTTTTATTTTTAGTTTTTTTCATTGAGTGCGATCATCGATTTGATCAATACATTGCGAGATCAAGACAAGTACCAGTGTGCTTTATGCAAGAAATGGATCGAAAGTCATGACAGAGCTTGTATACCTGCCCATCTGGGTCGGGTTATTTATTTATACTTACCCCGAGGCATGCCTTATAACCCATGTAGTGAGGCGAAGATGCGTCTGTTGCCCAATCTTGCTGGAGGTATTTTGGTAGTTTTCTCCAACCTGCAATGCATGATCATTTTGCTATTGGTGATGGTCCGGTAGCTCCCGTGGTTACTAGTGGTGGTTAGGTAGCTCCTGTGGTTGCTGGTGGTGGTTTGGTTGCTATTGTAGTTGTTGAGCAACATGACGACTCCAGGGACTCCTTGGATCTAGGTAGTGCCTTGGACCTAACGAATTGGATGGAGGAAAATATTAACCTACATGTGTCCACATCTCCGCCCTAGCCCCGCTCCCAGCTCCGCTCCGACCCGACCCGAATCAGGTTCGAGGTTGAGCATGCTTTGGGATATACAGCGGCTTCTCGTTTTGGAGGTATACCAAAGGTTAGGGGTAGTTCTGCTCCAAATGCTACCGCGTTGATTGATCATCTTCGTCAACTTGTTGCTCAATTGGGGCAGCTGCATAGGGAAATGGAGGAGGTGCTAACTGGGGGAGTTGCGTAGGGACTTTGAGGATGTGCGAGGCTAAATGGAGGAGGACTTGCTTTCTCTCTCATATTCTTTGCCTTGTTTATGAGTGGAGCGTTTCTTTCACTAGTTCTATCTTATGGACATTGATTTTGTTTTAATGTTCTATGCCTAGCCTTTGAATGCCGGGATATATATATATATATATATATATATATATTATTTGAAGGACACGTTTTATTATAATGGCTCTTCTCTTTTTGTTTATCATTTTCCTCTTTCACTTCTTTTTTTTTTGACAACTCTTCCACTTCTCTTTTTTGTTCATCTATATCACTATTTCATGTGAAACTATTCTATATGGACTACCGTGATAAAATAATGTTTGGTCATAACATCTTATAATTTATAGTGATAAACTTATTTTCGCGATAAAAACGTTATATAATGTGTGTTACAAAACATGAAAATGTGTATATACATATATGTTAGCTATTATGGAAATATTTGGTTGGTGATGCTCACACAATATTGAATATATATGTATAGATATATATGTATCTATATACATATTAAGTATGTGCATTATAAGACTTTATTTAGTGTAATTTAACGTTATTATAGCAATATACTTTTCTTGTGATAAAATTTCTCTCGTAACAATAAAATTTGTTACTACATATAAAATTTCTTGTAGTGTCACCATAAAAGCAAATCCAGTGACGGTGGCCCAAGAGTTGGCAAGGGTGGCCCCGGCTAGCTCCAGTTCTCCGAGGTGGCCGGCGAACATGACGGAGGTCAGTGTGATGCTGTACCTGAAGAGGTTGGTCAGGATCATCGGGATCGAAAATAGGACTTGCCTCTTTGCCTCGTCCGCATGGGAAGATATCCTTTTCCTGTAGAGGAAGCTCCTAGAAGGGCAATCGAGGACTTATCGGAACTCATCATTTGTATGTTCTTACAACTCCCGGCTGGTACTATACACGAATCAATTGGCTTTGGCCTCCCTGAGGAGGGTAAGTGGGAATTCTTTCGGACAAGAGAGAAATGGCTGAGATTTGAGCCATTAAAACTACATATATTTGAGCTGCCCACCGAAATATATATATATATATATATATATATATATATATTTGAACTAGTAGCACACGATCAAACCAGTGTCGGACATGAGTATGCGAATGGAAATCTCATGGCCCATATATATATTTTCCTTTCTTTCGTTTACTAACCCAGGTCATCTCTTGCAAGCAAGCACGTTAAGCACAAGCTATAATAGAATCGAATAATTCCACCCAAAAAAAAGAAGAAGCGAATAAACCAAGGATACATTTGGTAAATTGGTATGCGGGAATTAAAATGAATAAATGGATTGGATATTTTATTCTATCCTCCATTTCTCTTTTTGTTCTCTTTTATGAGGTGAAAAAGAATTCCAGTAAAATTATATTTTTTTTCTCTAACTTGATAGGTAATGCTCATTCTATCATTTGAACTAAAATTCAAGTATGCATTTTTTTTTTAGGTTCACCTATCTAAATATATGTAAAAATTGAAGTCATGATATATAAGTTCATCATTTTTAAATATATTCATCCACATCTTCAGCTTGTTCAACTAAAAAATGATCATTTTTCTGTCAGTATTATATTTCACTTTATAAAAACCACTTCATGTCTTTCCATTCCATTGCGGCACACTAAACATGACCTAGAAGAATCAATTGGATAAATAATGGTGTATGTAGCCCTTAAACAAGGTTTTGAGTTCAAAACTTGTAAATAGAGAAAATTCACAATTACGAGAATTTTACCTTTAGTGAGCTGAACTGATTCAAATAAGATTAGTCAATACTTATTAGACTTTCGGATACTAATTGGTGCACAATGAAAAAATAAACGGTCGGAGCACATGCCTACATGAAAAACAGGAGGAGGACAGAGGACTAGAGGAGTACATATATGTTTGAAGAGATGGAATAATGATAACGAAGTCATTGAAATAAAATTATCATTGCACGATTCATGTGATTTCATTACGGACCTATACATTCATGGTGCTAGAGTTTGCTCCATTGGATTTTCTCATGTAATTTCTTGCTTATCACTATCTTAAATAAAATAAATTACCATTGGAAAAATAAAATAAGAAATTGCTTTATATCTCTTCAGTCTTATAGGGCCTTGGGCCATTAGTGGGCTTACTTCTTCATCTGTATGGGCCCAACTGATTGATTTGGGCTGCCGCAATCTGAGGCTTGGGCCCAGTAAAAGTTTGTGGTCGTAGACTCAGCCCTAAAGCTTAGGGAACTCCCTGCTCTGCCCAGAAACAAGGAGTATTTGATCGGCACAGCAAAACCTCACAGTAAGTCAGTCAGCACCAAAGCGTTGGGGTTCGAAATACAGGGGTTAAGGGTCGGTAAGGCTTGCCTTGCCATACTCGACCTCCTCCAAGCTTAAAAGCATATGTGTTGTTTTTCATTATTAAGTGGTGATTTTTGTTTGGTTATTTTTGTTTTCTGTTTAAATACCGAAATACCTCGAGATGCCGTCTTGTGTTTCTATAATTCGATATGTGTGCCTTGGGTCAGCAAACATTAATATCATTTGCGTCCAAGATTGTTTCTTCACCCCAAAAAAAAAAAAGAAGAAAAAAAAAAGAGAGAGTTAGTTTCTTAAACAAATTGGAGCGCTGGGTGCCGGGAACCGGGATCCTTTTTTTGCGGACTCTTTAATTAAATGATTTTGGGTCGCAGCCGAATCTTTCGTGGTCAATCACTCTCATCAGGAGATGTCACGTTAACCTTACTATAAAAATATGGAGCACGCAGTACATGTAATAATACATGAAAAAAAATCATTTAATTTATATTTTTGTACTGGATTAATAATTTTTCGTATAATAACTTCTGTTTAAATCCTTATTCAGATCCATATATACGTTGATTGATCGATTCTAGTTAGGCCTTCGATGTGCATTGCGGAAGATCCTTCGCGTATATGGACATGATGAAACAAAACGAGCCAATAAGTTGGTCATGATAGTCAGATATATAGACCTTTCAAAAACCCCGTTGAGCTCATTTATTCAAAATTCAAATTAAGTTTAGTTAGATTTGGATTTACATGGGAAGGGGTATAGACAGCTCTTTTTGCTTTTTTTGGATGTGTTGGATCGACTTCAAGAAAAGAAAAAGAAAGAAGATTGATCAAGCTGAGGGTCGCTTTCGTGCAAGGATAACACCCAGGTTAAGTTAACTGTATATGCACTTCCGGTCGAAAGTAGGTATTTTTCCTTATTTATTACGATTCCTCAAACATGCAAAAGGATACGAGAAGTTCTATAAAAGCTAATAGACCGGCTCCAAAAGAAGCATCGTTGGCCAAAACAAATCGTGATTCCTTAACGTAGAGGAACGTTCTTTTGTATGATACACGTATGTGATCCAATAGACATTTTCCCATTGGGATATTGGGTTCCATGAGAGGTGGCTAAGGACGTGACAATATAACAACGAGTATTATGCAACTAAGAAACTGACGCAACACTACTCGTGGATAGACTTCATCTGCTCTATATTGAATTCAAAACCCGCTGACTACCTTGAGACACGTGGCCAAGACGTCGTCGGGTAAACTATTATCGACTAGTAAATTGATTAGCTGAGAATGCCCCGCGGTGAAAAAGAAAAAGAAAATAATGATAATGTACGAGAGGAAGCATGTCAAGGGGCGTGGAATAGCTTTTGCTTTCAATTGATGAGTAAAGGAAAAGGAAAACAGGTGCATGCACTTTAAACAGCTTCAGCAGGCCCTAAAGGCCCCAAAGAAATAAAGGGAAAGAAGAACACAAAAATGATTGCAATCGATGCATTTGCTCTATGGTGGTAGTGCCATCAATTTGAGTATCAAAGCTTCCTCGTCAAGCTTCATGGAAAGGCCGCTCTCCAAAAGTTATCGAAGACGAATAATCGGTGATCATAAACTCGAGCATCGACTTTGAAGAAAACTCCATGTACTTATCTAGCTAGGGTTTTGACAAACTTCTTTACAGTAATTCGTTGAATATCTCAATGAGAGCTTGGAATTTGAATATCTTAAATATGGGGATTTCAAACCTCTCTCGCATGCTTAATTATTGAGCTAAAGTTGACGTTTTCAGTGCATTTCGGATCAAATGCGTGTAAGAAAATTGAACTTCTTGTGTTCTGCGAATTGGTTGGTTCATATACTGTGTGTTGAGTTGAAAGACGAGTGTATGCACATATCTATATATGTGTGTGATACATAAATGGTACTAATTAATTGTAGCAATCCTAATGTGTAAGACTTTTGCCATATTCAATTTCGAATTTTTTGCTGCTCAGAAGTCTTGGTAGCTCGAGCTCATAGTTCTCTACATTCACCAAATCTGCTCATCAGAGTCAACAAATGATCCTCTCAGAATTTGTCCCTCTGGGTTCATCGCATATATACTCGACTCATCCGATCCGAAAAGTCATATTTTCACGCTCTGCGGTGAAACTACTTGGACTAGTTAATACAGGAATCCGATGATAGAAGTTCCTCACATTTAAAATAAACGAGTTGATAAAGAACAGTTTGTCGAACGAGTATTCTTGGTCAAGCATGGAATCTTTGGATTCTATGTTTTTTGCTTCCCATGCAAGTAAGCAAAAATCCTCAACCACTATTGGAGAAAATAGGAAGTGTTGTGTGTAATAATTATCAACGACATGGCCCAACTTTATTGGGAGCTTTGATTTGATTTACATGTGGATATGAAAAGTTTCGATGGTCAATGCATGCAGCCTATGTTGTCTTCATGCATGGCCCATATAAGTTGGCCCTCAAAATATATAAGCGAGCACATAATAATCAATTCAAAATTAAAACAATGATTTCCCGAACGATATCAATAAGTTAAATGCAGTGTCACATATTCTTTGCCCAAAAATAAAAAGTTACATGTTCAATTCTTTTATCAAACTATGTATGGGTCTGCATTGTGATTGTACCAATAAAGCCACTTACTGCAAATACCGAGTCGAAATATTTATTATTTTGGAGATTTTATGCAATTTTACTGGCCGAATGATGGCTTATTATCGCGAGATATAATAATATCCGCATTGCATTGAATTGCATTACGATGTGATAGGAAAAAGGAGGAGTGGGTTTGGTGAAATCACATGAAAGTTGGTTTCGAGTTGTTGACCCAAATGTGTATTTTAGTGGGCCCTATGAGATTGAATATTTTTATTTGAAATTGAAAAATGAAGTAATGGAAATTTGTCGTCCAACAACATAATATATATATATATATATATATATTGAATAAGAATATTTTACTCAGATCACACGGCCAGGGCCAGCAGCAGCCCCGTGACGTCCGCCTTTCACCGCTCCATGCACAAACCAACCGGTTATCTCCGGTCAAATCTCACGTCAACCTATTTGCCCATTTCCTTTGACCTTCAGTCGCCTCACCCATTCTAATACCACCTGCAACTCCAGCGCGTGTACATCAAGTTCCTTCCACCTCAATGGGGTTTATCATCGCTCACCTCAAATTTAATCACTTTTTTCAGATCATTTTTATATTCGTATCATGAGAGATAGCTTTATCTCTGTCATATAGGAAAACTAAGAATTTCTTTTTAAATTGCATTTACAATAATTAATAATCCTAACACTATCTTTTTTTTTCTAGTCTGTACCACATGTAGTATCAAAAAATTCAATACGTCTTGACTAATTTAGATTAAAGTCTGACGCGGGAGTCCAAAATAAAACTCTTGAAATCGTGAATTTTTTATTCAAAAGATTTAAACTTAAAATTTCACTTAAGTGAATTCTAATACTTTATGGATCTATTTATACTCATCAAATATCATTATATTTCTTTCTTTTTTAAAAAAATTTTCAGAGACTCTATTAAAGTCATCATTACTCTTTTTTTTTCATCGGTTGACCGTATGAGGTGTTGTACTGACACTGACCGTATTGCATATCCTTGCACAACATATCGATACATTGTCTAGTTACAATAATACATTTCATCGAGCCAGACTCGCATTTGGGTCGAGCCCATCGCTGATCATCTTATCATTTCTTATCTTGTCCATCTATGGACGTAGTGTTATGCTTGTAGAAGAAGCACTCGAAGACTGACCAATATGATGAAGGGAGGGGGATAAAAAAAAAAGAAAAAGAAGCTATCTCTAATTAATTAAATTATTAATGAACTGGTAAATTGATGTGGGATTGCACGCGCACAATGTAATCGTGAGGTTAGGATTCGTTTCCAGGTTGTCCTGGTTAGATCGCACCAAAAACCATTTCCAACATCATCAATCTCCTCACGCCATACTTTTCCACTGCTAATCCCATAATTTTCTTATTGCTAGAGAGAGAGAGAGAGAGAGAGAGAGGAAGGAAGAGACAAACGTAGGTAGGTATTGACTATCAGCGGACGCAGAGAAAACTGAGGCCCAACAAAAAAACAAAAAGAAAACCGGCCCCAAAAAAGTCAGCTCTTTCGTCCTCTTTTTTCAACACACTCTCACACCCCCCAAATTATAATATTCATCAATCCAATCCATCTTATTATTTCACTAATTATGATTTTAAATTAGCAAAGACACACTCGCGGATAATTTACTATACATTCACGTTTGTTCTTATACAATGATACTTCTGTAGTATTTCGTCATCCCAACATATATACATCTCGAGTCGGACGAGTATCGGTCTGTCGGCTCACAGCTGCAATTTCTCTTTTTTATGTACGGGGACATGGCTAACACGTAAGGCTTACGAGATATCTTATGAAACATTTGGTTATGGCAAGATTTGTACCTGACTCGAGCATTAACTGATGGGCCGCAATCCGATCTTCTTAAACATATTATTATTGACTATAGAAATGAATAATATGACATCGTAACAGAATTAGTGGAGTTTTCTTTTTGACAAATATTATATATATATATAACTATGGAATGGATGCTCAGGAAAGAGAGAGAACTTTCCTTTTCTGCCCTTTTTTTTAAAAAAAAATTTAATTAAACTTCTTTGTCGTGCTGCGGCTTTCTCTGCTTCCGCTGCTGCTGCTGCTGCTCTGATTTGATTTGAAATGTCCCTTCCCCTTTCGTTTTCCACAGCATTTCCCTTCCTTGCTTTTCACTTGTTCGTTTAGGGGAAAAAAATAAAAAGAACGAAGAAAAACCAGCCCAAAGAAACGTCTTCTGAAATTCCGAGAAAGAGACCCTCCCTCGCCTTCAGTCCTCGCTCTTTGATTCTCTCAAGCTCCCCGGCCGAATTTCTGTTCGGGGGTCGTCTGCCCATTCAGCCGGTAAAGTTCGTTCCTTTTGTTTCTGTCGATTCCCGCTGGTCTTGGGATCTGGTATATGTGCGCTCGCTGGGTCAAGAATTTTGATTTCCGAGAAAAGGGTGCTCGAGTCTCTTCTTCCTCGCATTAATTGGGGTTGCTTTATTTGTAAGCCGCTGCTGAAATGGTCGGTTCTCCTGTTGGGGCTCATGAGCTGTTTGGTGAAATGCGTACCAAAAAATCCGCCCTTTGAGTGAGGAGTCAGGACCCATCTCTCTGGGTTTCTTGATTCGAGGTCTGGGAATCTCTGTTCCCAGCTTGGGATTGATAAAGTTTATTTGTTAATTACTATCAGCTTTTTGCTTCAGTTGCAAGCTGCTGTCGAGTTTTGGGGTTCTCCATGTGCTTGCTCACTAAAAAAGCGCACGCCTCGCTCTCGTTCAGCACAGCCTCGAGTGAGTGAGTTCCTCTATGGAAAAGACTGGCCTTGATTCGATCTGAATAATCACTTCAGCGAGCTCATTCCTCATGTCAGCCCCAAGAGGTCAAATTTTCCTCAAATGGGTCTTCTTGGCCTTTCTATTATGCTCGTGTTTTGGTATCGGAAAGTGCGTGCAATCCTGCCACCCGGGTGATCTCTCTGCACTCAGGGAAATCGCAGGGAATCTCACTGGGGGTTCTATCATCACTTCCTGGAGCAGCGACCACCTTTGCTGTCAGTGGGATGGTGTCATCTGCGACAATGTATCGAGTTCCAGCAGAGTCACCAAGCTGATCATTTCCAAAAACGGGCTCAGAGGCTCTATTTCACGGTCTTTGGGCCGATTGGACCAGCTGAGGTGGCTTGATCTCTCCTACAATCATCTGAGAGGCGAATTGCCCTTGGAACTCTCTTCTTTGAGGTTGTTAGAAGTTCTTGATCTCAGCCACAACATGCTCACTGGACCCGCTTGGGGAGCTCTCTCTGGCTTAATTTCAATCAAGTCGCTGAACATCTCTAGCAATGAGTTGACTGGAGATTTAGTCAAGCTCGGGAAGTTCCCAAATCTTGTCATATTCAACTTCAGCAACAATTCCTTCTCTGGGCGGCTCAGCTCTAATGCCTGCAGTTTGTCCAATGGCATTCGCATCCTCGATTTGTCAAAGAACCATTTTGCAGGTGGGCTTGAGTTCTTGGAGAACTGCAGCAGATCTCTCCAGCAACTCTATTTGGACTTCAATGCTCTCTCGGGCCACCTTCCCGATTCACTGTATTCCGTTTCAACTCTTGAGCGGTTATCAATTTCTGCAAACAATTTCTCTGGCCCATTGAGTGAGAACCTGAGTAAGCTCTCTCGTCTAAAAGTTTTGGACATGTGTGGAAATCGATTCTCTGGCCCATTGCCAAATGTCTTTGGTAATCTTACCCGGCTAGAACAGTTAATCATCCACTCCAATTCTTTCTCCGGTCCATTGCCTTCGTCTTTGTCAATGTGCTCGAACCTTCAAGTGCTTGATCTTCGAAACAATTCCTTGACAGGCCGCATTGATCTTAACTTCTCGGGATTGCCCCGTTTGTATACTCTCGATCTTGCCACAAATCACTTCAATGGCCTACTCCCTGAATCCTTGTCCAACTGTCGAGAGTTGAAAATTTTAAGCCTAGCAAAGAATGGGCTGACGGGCGAAATTCCCGAGAGTTATAAAAACCTCAGATCCCTTTTGTTCCTCTCACTCTCAAATAACAGCTTTGTCAATCTATCTGGGGCGTTATCCGTGCTACATAACTGTAACAATCTCAGCACTCTTATCCTCACCATGAATTTCCATGGAGAGGAGATCCCGAAAAATGTTACTGGATTCAACAGTCTGACGGTTTTAGCCCTTGGGAAATGCGCTCTTAAGGGCCAACTCCCTATTTGGTTGCTGAATTGCCAAAAGTTGCAGGTTCTTGACTTGTCATGGAACCACTTAGATGGAGATATCCCTTCCTGGATTGGTAAGATGGAGAGCTTATTCTACTTGGACTTCTCGAACAACTCAATCACAGGAGAGATCCCGAAGAGCTTAACAGAGTTGAAGAGCCTCATTTACATGAACTGCACTTCATCAAATCCCGCCATTTCTGCAGGAATTCCTCTTTATGTGAAGAGGAATCAGAGCGCCAGCAGCCTCCAATACAACCAGATCTCGAGTTTCCCTCCCTCGATATACCTCAGCAATAACAGGATCAACGGAAGTATATGGCCCGAGATTGGTCGGTTGAAAGAGCTCCATGTGCTGGATATTAGCAGGAACAACATAACGGGGCCAATACCAAGCTCGATATCCAACATGGAGAACTTGGAAGTTTTGGACTTGTCTAATAACAATCTCGTTGGGCCAATCCCGCCTTCATTAAGTAGGCTCACTTTCTTGTCAAGGTTTAGTGTAGCCAATAATTACCTTCAGGGACCGATTCCTACGGGAGGGCAGTTCTCGAGCTTTCCCAATTCAAGCTTCGAGGGCAACCCAGGGCTTTGTGGTACAATTGATTCTCCATGCAATGTTGGTATCACTGACGGCACAGGTGTGAAGCATAGTAACTCGTCAGGCAGGCCTCGGGTCAATAAGTTTGGCCGAGGCAATATTATTGTCATTACGATCAGTCTTGGCCTTGGGTTTTCTTTCCTCTTAGCAGTCGTTCTGCTCAGATTCTCAAGGAGGGATGTGCATGATCAGATGGATGAGTTGAATGAAGAGCTTGGGAGGCCCCACAGGTTGTCTGAAGTCCTTGAGTCATCGAAGCTGGTTCTGTTTCAGAACTCTGACTGCAAAGATCTAACCGTTGGAGATTTATTGAAATCCACTAGCAACTTCAACCAAGCAAACATTATTGGCTGTGGTGGTTTCGGTTTAGTCTACAAAGCTAACCTCACAAACGGAACCAAGGCTGCGATCAAGAGGCTCTCGGGGGACTGTGGGCAGGCAGAACGGGAATTTCAGGCTGAGGTGGAAGCCCTCTCAAGAGCCCAACACAAGAATCTCGTCTCTCTCCGAGGCTACTGCAGGCACGGGAATGAGAGGCTTCTAATATATTCCTACATGGAGAATGGGAGCTTAGACTATTGGCTCCATGAGAGCGAAGAGGGAAGCTCGATCCTTAACTGGGACGTGAGGCAGAAGATAGCCCAAGGAGCGGCACGTGGTCTGGCCTACTTGCACAAAGTTTGCGAGCCCAACATCATTCACCGGGATGTAAAATCGAGCAACATTCTATTGGACGAGAAGTTTGAGGCTCACTTGGCTGATTTTGGTCTGTCGAGGCTTCTCCGGCCCTATGATACTCATGTAACTACGGATTTGGTTGGAACTCTAGGCTACATCCCTCCGGAATACAGCCAGACATTGACAGCCACTTTCAGGGGAGATGTCTACAGCTTTGGGGTCGTCCTCCTGGAGCTGCTGACGCGGAGGAGGCCCGTGGAGGTCTGCAAGGGGAAGAACTGCCGGGATTTGGTATCGTGGGTGTTCCAGATGAGGTCAGAGAAAAAGGAGGAGGAGGTTATCGACCCCTCAATTTGGGAAAACAAAGACCACGAGAAACAGGTCTTGGAAGTTCTCAGTATTGCCTGTAACTGCACCAACCAGGATCCAAGGAGGCGGCCGGGGATCGAGCAGGTTGTATCCTGGCTCGAAGGGGTCGGGCTCGAGGGCTTCCAGCAAAGTTGAACTTCTTGATGTATTTTAATGTTCCCCTCTCTCTCTCTCCATATCTATGGAGAGAGTTATCATTGTAAAGCTGTTCGAGTTTTTTGTCTCAGTTGATGTAATACTGATGGGGGTAATGGGAAGAGTATAGAAGTGTCATTTTGACTTCAGTTGTTATATAGTGCTTTAAATCTTTTGTTGCAATGTATAATTGTAGGGGTTTTAGTCTTTTATATTATTATTCTTAAATGAATGAATAAATATTTTTATTAACTTTCGTCTCTCCAAAAAAAAAATTGCTACGACTATCTCTTTATATTATGTAAAAGTTTATAAATATTGGATCATGGTCGATATAAGCTAATTATTCAGGAAAAAAGAACATTTGCAAAACGGTCATAGCTAGGTTGATCTGACTATTCTATTTAAGAAAAGATAAACTCTAATAATCTTTTTTATTATATGGTTATTATTTGATCAAAGATGGATTGTGGAGAGGAAATTGTTATTCTCACTCGAGGGAAGGTCAACATTAACAAAATCAGGAAGCACGAGGGTTTGATTAAAATATTGTAATGTTGAGGGACCAAATATATATTCTTTGCAAAAGATAAGGGCCAGCTGAGTGAAATAGAGGAGCCGCGGGGTTCTCTTCTCTTTGCAGGGTACCCCCGAGAGACCCGACGAGCAGCAGTGGACTTGCTTCAGCTGAATCCCCCTTCTCCGGCGTCATTTCGGCCGCCAGCGGTGAGACGACGAGCACATACGACGAATCGATCCCCTCAGCACTCATCTTCCGAACATTATTTCCTGTAACTTTTTTCGTAGGTTTTCTCTGGGATTGAATTGCCTCGCCTTAGGAGCTTCTCGGTTCGTTGCGTCGTTTTCAGAGGCTGCTTCTGCAGGTTTCTCTCCCTCTCTGTATTTCTTCTACCGTGTCAGAGTAGAAGTGCAATTTAGCTTTCATGGAAGTTATTGCTGATTTAAATGTTGTAATCCGACTGGTGTTGGATGAAATGCCTAAATGAGTGCTTTAATCTTAAATAGGACAGTCCTGCGTGAATCTGTTTTTGTTGAAATCGAATAATTAGGTGCTGATGTTATATCTTCTCGGGTTCATATGGAGAAGACTTGCCTGCGTTGTGCTTATCCAGTGATCTGCACTGCTGCGTGATTGCGGGTTGCGTTTTAGTTTGTCCATTGTTTTGCTCGTGTTTGCTAACAACTTTTGTCGAATACACCTCACTGAGGAGAAGGGAATTGAAGGGAAAGTGAAATGAGGTAGGGGATGGGGAGAAGTGGGTATGTTTGCCTGCATCGAAAACGATGACCTTATGCTGTTCTTTCGTTTGTCAGAAGGAAGCGTTCTGTTCATTTTCGCTCGATTATCAATGGAAGACAACCTGGTTGATTCCATCGACCAATTTGGGTTGGCTGCATTATGGAGCTGGCTTTGTTATATAAGGGCATGCAGTTTCAGTGTTGCCCATAGATATTGTCATGGTGTTGCAGTTCAACGATGATGGTAGATTTCTCCTACGTGCCTTTAGTTGTGTGGGAAGGACACTGGGAAGTGGAGGAGATCGCAAACTTCAGTTATGATACTTGGAAAAAGAAAAATTGTTACACTCAAAATTTCGCTCTTATGCAGAATAAGAAATTGTCGTCGGTGTTTGCAAATGTCATTCATTAGAAATTTAGGTTTGAGGAAAGTGTTAATGAGTCAATGATGATCTTGAGTTATGCATTTTGGGAGATTCAAATTGTCATACGGTGGGGATGAATAATTGAGATGTTACTCCGGGCTATCAATGTTAGCCCAAGATTTGAAAATAGGAAAAAGCAGTGTTCTTCTACTCATTCACCTATATGAGGAATTCATCACTTCATGTTTTATATTTGTGAACTTCTTGCAAACATATCTTTCTTACTTATGCCGGTATTAGGTGTGAGGTTAATTGATTTCTCTGATGCTTCAGTTTTTACTTCCAGATTAGCACTAGAAACAAATTTTATGGCTGGAAAAGTTGCACAGAAAGCAGTGAAGGCAATTGGGGAGTACCAATACCCATGGCGTGAAAAGCTGGCGAAATACAAGGATGAGCTATCCAAGGGAGTGTGGGGATATTGGGAGCTTGGGGCGTGGAAGCCCTTGGGCATTAGCGCTCGTCGCAGAGCTAGGCTCCGCAAGGAAGTCCTACTCGCAGGGCAAGACTGGCCATTTGATCCCGAGAGGAAGGAGATGAGGAATGTCCGGAAAGGACACAAGTGCGACAGGATAGCCGCTGAGAAGCGTGAAAACACCGCGAGGCTGATGGAGAAGATGCCTGATATGTTGCTCGCCTACAAGAAGCGCAGGTGGGAGAAGAAGATGAAGGAAGAGGACAAGAAGTGAATCAGAAGATTGCTCCCTTCTCTGTAATGTTTTTGCAGATTTCGCTTCTTGGACCTTTAATAAGCAATGTTGCTTCTACTATACATGGATCATTTGGCTGTTTTAGTGCACAAAAGAAAAGATCGACTTCCTGGGAACGTGAAGAACTTGGATACGGATTGTTCACGGGGTATGTCGAGTCACATATGTAGACTTGCTGCTATTATATTTGGACCGCAAAAATGTCATAATCTCAATTCGATTTAAACGGACTTATAGAGATGAGCTATCGTACCTACTATGTGTGCCGTCGGAGATTCACGGAGTCCCGGGAATTAGTTGGGCAAAGCCTAGACTACTCGGGTCAGCCAAAAAAGAGAAAAATCGTACGGTGTGTTGAGAACCCAAAATAAAAATAAAAGGTGAAGGTTCTACCGAGATTTGAACTCGGGTTACTGGATTCAGAGTCCAATGTCCTAACCACTAGACCATAGAACCATGTTGCTGTTCATGGATTATATTTTTCTATCCAACTGGCCCCCCGGTCGCCCCCGCCCCCTCCCAGTGGAAGAATGACCATCCACAGAGCTCGGAGCTGGTGGAGCTCAGCATGTTGAGAACGTGTCCCCGAGTCCATGCAGGATGACCGACGCGACAGGGGACATTGCCACCTTTTATTGGAAATTGAGACATCAGTTTCTTGGCTGTCGTACGTCGATGATTTCTTAAACTCTCCTTTTTCTATTACTTGGAAGAACAGCCAGAACAGGCAGAAGTGGTGAGAAGAACTAATGGCAGGAATACTCTCCCTAAAGAGAAGCCTACTGACCGCCAACTTGAAGCTGCTGATTAGAGACTCCTCCTCCTATGCTCACCATACCGGCAAAGTCATCACCGCCACTGCCGCCGCCTCCTTCTCCACCGCATTCGAACGTGCACAGGTAAAGCTCCTGTTTTCTGGGAAAACATCTTTGGTCTTGGTTTTTCCGAAGGTTGGTCGGTCGGGATGGACCAATGTCGATGCGACCGGGATTTTGTAATTTCCATGGTGCGTGGAAAATGTTTCAGGGTAGCAATGCAGTGGAAGAGTCTATGGACAGCTCAGGTGGACCTGCTGTGACTCCAGGTACATCGAACAACGACCCAACAAGGCAAGGGACGTACGAAGCCAAGCAAGAAGCCCTTGACGTTGATCAGGATCGAGCGAGCGGTGTAACGGGTTTCATGGCCGAGAAGGTAAGAGACGGGGCTGAGAAGGCCAAGGAGATGACCGATAGGGTGGGGGAGACGGCCAAGAAGACGATTGATGGAGCTCGGAAGGCGGCTGCAGAGACCACTCAGCCGATCAAGGAGGCTGTCACCAGGGACGATGAGGACGAGAAGAGAGGGCCGAACCAGAATGTTGATTCTTGGGATTATAGAAACATCGTGGATTTAAGGCAGAGGGCCGGTGGGTACGATACGGGAGCACCGTAAATGAATGTTAGCCGGTCCAATGTCGTATCTTGTTAGTTTAGCGTGTTTCATGTTACTTTGAGCTAGCCAGCCACTTTAGACATTTGCTTCTCATGGCACGGATAAATAAGTACGAGGAGCTTAAGAAAATCTTATGAAAACAAGAATATTGCGATATCATCTTCGAGTCCTATGAAGAATAATGCATCGAACTCTGATTTTCTTATTCTCGAACTTTAAAAGTTGAATTTAGCATCATGACCTTCACGAACACATCATTCAAGATTGAAGAATATTCACGATTACAGCCTTAGAGGAGTGACGAAAGCGCCCCAAACATCATTCAAGATTGAAGAATATTCACGATTACAGCCTTAGAGGAGTGACGAAAGCGTCCCAAACTCGAGACATAGTTGGTTCTTGTTCAGGCCTTACATTGGATCATTTTGAGTGTACGGTAGATAGATAGATAGACACTCATTTATGTGATGGGTCACATGGCAAAATTGGGGGCATCAAGAAAGGAACGCATTTAAACAAATATAAAACAAGTTGTGCTGGCCTTTGAAGGAAAGGCCTCGGACCACCTGACCGGTGGTCCCAATGACACAATGGGATAAAATAAAATGGGACCCATGAGTCTTCAGCCCGTAACCCTAATTGGGTGACAGGGAAATCTAACCAGAGCTAAGCTGCCCCGCTACTTTGTTCGCCCACACCCACACACCCATTTTAGGATCTTTCAAAACAAAAGTGCTTTGATTTGACCCAATTTAACAGGCTTTGACTGGGCCCTAACTGTCCCCTATGGAGCCTTTGCTTTCCCACACTCCGCACAATGAATGCCACATATTTTTCCAACTAGTCCGTTCAGAAGGTATTATCAGTTATTAATTGAATCTCATCTGTTTGAAGTGTCAACTTAACTTTAATTACGGGATACTTTCAATGAATCTATGTGCAACATTATATTTTGAAAAAAGGAAGACACACAACTTTTGTGTTATATCAATACAATGTTGTATTAGTAGTTCAGTTGTTTAAGAGAAGATAAGTTGGATACATATTGCATCTTCAAAATGGAAAAATATTCGATGCAAATGATAGGATACATATCTCGTTAGTACGTATCGTCATGTCTAGACCGTGTCATTCTCTAATATTTCCCCGGCTACCTTATGGAAGGGCATGTTTAGACAGTTGCGTATTGATTAGTGGAACATGTCACATGAGTTAATGTGTGAGAATAGAAAAAGAATGCGCAGAATATGCTTTTGAACATGCAGCCGTACGTGAATAATCCGAACTAAGAATGATTAATATCATTAATTAATGTAATTATAATAATAATGGCTACTTTCTTGTTCCCTTTCATTGACATTAAGATTACTTTGACAAGTGGGGTTTCAATGATTTAGACCATCAAAGCTTATCAATATCCCAACAGTGGAGGCTCTGGATCGTCCTTTATGTCCGCTCCAAACAAAGCAGTCAACCCTCTTAACCTCGTCAGTCCCATCCCCTTTGATTCCTTCCTCTTCCCTATATACATAAATCCAACAAGCCATAGCATAAACGCTCCTGTGAAATAATTGAATGAGACCAGAACCCCTGATATAGCAAATTAGATCATGGTGAATAGAGTTGACGCCTCGATCGACGTCTTCACATTCCCTAGCATCCGCGTCGAACACCGAGATCCCGAGTTCGAGTTCGGGACCACTCATGAGCCGGACTCACCAGCTGATCACATTTTCCTCAACGGCAAGCTCTTGCCCCACGCCTTTCCTGTTCAGTCCGATGCATTGTCTCGTTTTAACTCGAATACCGTGGCTCGGGCAAGCAGTGTCAGCAGCAGGAAGGACTCGTTGTTGCCTTGCCGGACCAGTAGCACTCGCAGCAGCTGCAGCAGCAGCAGTGCTCGGACCAGCTTGAGCGATATATCAGAGCAGAAGCCATTCTATCAGAGCAGATCCGCTAGCAGACCGCAGAATCGAGGTGATGGAAACAGAGGTTTCGCGAGTCACCGCAGTCTACATCGTTCGTCATCTCAGGGGACATGGCAGTTCATTATGCCGGTGCCGTCATTGAGCTACGATGGTTCTCGGAGAAGGAAAAGCGGGGATGCTGGGAGAGCAACAAGTCCTCGTGACAAGTTAGACGCCGAGAGGTTAACTCGGCCTAAACGGGGGTTCTGCAGGGGATTTTTCCGATCGTTTTCGTCTACCTGCAAGCAGTGTCATGCCTTGGAACCTCCAAAGAAGGAGAGGGAAAGGGATGGCATGATGTATTGGATCTCTTGAAACTATAATGAATAATTGAATCTTTTTTAAAATCATTGAAATTATCACCCAATCCTTCATTTGATGAAATGAAGACGATTATCTTGGGAACGTCATTGATAAAGCCCGCTGATTGCCCCTCGAACGTAGTTTCCTATCATGGGCCACGGCCCAACTTACTCAAAGTTTTGTTTCTTGTGTCGATGCTCAGCCCATCTCGTCCAAAGTGGGCTGGGCCTCTGTTGGACCTTTACTTTCTACTAAGGGCCCATTAGTGCCACACGAGAAGTATAAGAACAGCCGACCGAACCGGCCTAACTCATCGATCAGTTTCAATGACCGTAGCATTTAGGCTTTCACTGTCCCCGAAGTTCAAAGAAAGTAGAATTTGGGTCAATTCATAAATTCATAATGGAGTCTGACTTAAGCCACCTCACCCGCCCGGTCCAAGCGCGTATCATGTTCAGAACAAGGCGATAGTCAATGACCAGAAAGAGAGTAGCAGTTCTCGTATGTGTCAATTTATAATTGCATTCATTCATGAATAAAGTTACAATTATTAATTTTACAGAAGAAATAATCGAGTTGAAGCGATCATTTCCGCTACGACCGAAGATCATTTTGGATGGTGACTAGTACACATAAATCATCTTCATGTAGAATCAACTAGCATACCGCCAATAACTTTGTCCGAACGAGAAGATATTGAGCCAATCACCATTCACGGTAGCACCGAAGGAGGAAGAAGAGGAGAATTCTGAAAGCAGACGGCGTCGTTCTGTCCGGTCCAAACTCAGACCTGGGGACCGAAACGAAACCGTCCTTGCAAATGATCTGCTCAGTTGTAGGAAACTCCCATCATTTAACCCAGAAGCACTCACTCTCTCTCTCTCTCTCTCTCTCTCTCTCGATCCGTTAAACTATCAAGGCCTCTGTGCATCGGAGGCGAAGGAGGAGGAGGCAGCGGAGCTGAGGAGGAGATCCATGGCGTAATCTCGCACCGCCCGTCCCTCTCTTCATCGGATGAACTGCAATTAGCAGGTAAGCACCCCCCCCGCCTCAATCCATCCCCTCCGACTGCGACGCAAATGTCACGAAAGGGAACGATCATTGCATTCTGGGGAAACGCTAGTGGAGAAATCCTCAAATCCGAAGCCACGTGCGAGGTGTTCTTTTGCTTTCACTGCGAATGCGATGTTCCTGTGGTGCTCGCGCTTTGTCCCGAGCTGCTTTTGAGGTTGGGCCGTCACTATAGCACTCGACTTCACCTAACCGAATCCCTCTGGAGCCATGCGTGCATGCGTGCCAGAGCTAATGCTTTGCTTCCAAGGGCCTCCTCGAATTGCTCATATTAAAATGAATCGGTGCCGCTTTTTATAGTGTTTGCATTCTAGATCTTTGATTGCTGTGCTCTGGCTGCCATTGGTGGTTGTTTCGGAAGCATGTGGCGTATTTAGGGTTTATATTCCATCTTAGTTCTGTTCCTTTTCGTGTTTCTGATCAGGGCGGTAGTGGGTGCTGGAGATGGCTGATGTGGCGGGTTTCATGGAAGCTGCGGGAGCTCGATTTAGTCAGCTCGAGCTCATTGGAAGAGGATCTTTTGGTGACGTCTATAAAGCGTAATTGTCTATAAGCTTTTCTGGCTCTTTTTGATTTGATCATCTTAGAATGGGATATCAGCAATTGAACTTAATTATGCGGGACTTGTAATGCCTGAATCTAGTAGAAGGATCATTTGAGCTATTGTTGATCAAGCTATGTGGCTGGATTCTGACTCGTGCTCGATTCCATTGCCTGGTTTGCAGAATAACTAGTTTGTAGGTCTGTATTGGGACCTTTTGACTACAATTTGGTTTCTCAAAGATGGTTGCTGTTGCTTGTGCTCATAGTATTAAGTAGGCCCTCTAATTTCTACATCATGAGTTTGAGATCGAGCAATGATTGACACTTCAAGGAAGTGGTTAGTCTTATGGATTCCTTTGATAGGATGTCAAATGCAACGGGTATACTTTGGATCTCGAATTTTTCTAGCTCAATCAATTGGATCTCGTGACGGAACCAGTGATCTCCATATAGTATTATGCAAAATATACTAATAAATGTCTATCATGTGAAGGCGGTGTTAGCCCAAGTAAATCTTTCATTGGGTTGTTTAGACATCAGATTTCCTTGTCCTCAACAGAGATGTCCTTGATATAGTCAGGACAGAACATGTCATAATCCTTTGAGGTTGTGAGCTATACCCCAGGAGTGTATACCGTATTAATATCATTACATTATTTTGCCAAATAATTGAGCAAATAGGAAATTAGAGACAAATCTGGAGTCTAAAAATCACATTGTGGAAGGAGGCAGTGTAATGGATTTTCATGTCGATAAATCCAACTGGGTCATAGTTGTTATGGCATCTGACTTGGGTGGATTTCTTCGTCCTTCTGACTCTTTATAATGTCCGCAGGTTTGATAAAGAGCTCAACAAAGAAGTGGCTATTAAAGTAATTGATCTTGAAGAATCGTAAGTGTGACATAATATATATGCGTATAATTTTATTAGAAAAAAACTTTTAGCATATGTTGGTTTTGGAAATTCATTTTTTGGGCTTCTTAGATTTACTAAGGAGTTCTTGCATACTATCTCCAGTCTGTTCTTCATCAGTAGCTTCTTCTTTGCTTAAGAAAAGCATAAATGAAGCGCTAGTGTAACCATTTGAACACTTAAATTGGCACCATGTGACAGTCTATCTGGATCAACACTTACTTTTAGTGCTGGCATTACTGGTCTTTAAGCTGCATGGAGAAGTTGATGTACCAACAATATCGTCACCTTGGGTTTTACATATATAGTTTGACCTCTGATAATTTTAAATTATTTCATGGAATGAAAATGCTATCTTTCTTTAATTGATGAATATAGAAAAATAATAAGCATAATTTGAGCATTTTGAGCACAAGATTATTGTCAATTATTCTCTAGTGTAGTCACATCAATAAAAAAAGAAAATGTCTGTCACCATATTCTCTAGGAACTCAAGGTCCTAGCTCATATATTTGAAGAATTCAATTGCACAATCAAATAGGATTAGTTTTAAGCTTGCATCGAATCAAGAAGTAGCTAGTCATGTTTCTGGTGCTCATGATCCTGATGTTGTTTGACCTTGGCTTTGTTTTGCATTTGACTGTTAGTTTTACCTGCTTTAAGTTTAAGTGCTTTGGTTTTGGACTTTGGAGCTCCATCTGATGCTTGCATGTGTTTTACTCTTCTTTAGGGAGGATGATATTGAGGATATACAAAAGGTATGGCTTCTCCGTTATTTAACCCTTTTACAGGAAGGGAATGATGAGAAATTGAGTTGCTTACTGTTTCCATTTTTCATGCAGGAAATTTCTGTGCTGTCACAGTGTCGGTCTCAATATATCACAGCTTATTATGGTTCCTATCTTCACCAAACCAAGCTATGGATAATAATGGAATACATGGCTGGTGGTTCTGTGGCCGATCTAGTAGGTGTCTTCTGCCGATCTACCCCCACGATATTAATTGATGTTCTTTTCCTGTCAATTCAGTCTCTTGGGTATTTGTAATGATGCAGTGCATGCATCTTTTCTCCAATGTGTTTCTCCGTCTGCATTGCATGTCTTTGACATTTAGCTAAAGAATTCTACTGTTTTGTTTAGTGTAGCTGTATTCTTTGCCTTGGATATAGCACTTATGACAACTGGCGAGTTTTCTTGAAGCTAATACACTATTTCTATAGCTCCAATCAGGTCAACCCCTAGATGAGATGTCTATTGCTTGCATAGTACGTGACTTGCTGCATGCAATCGAGTATTTGCATAATGAGGGGAAGATTCATAGAGACATCAAAGGTTTTTACAGTCTCTCTCTACATGTCTTTCCTTCCCCCTCTTTTCCTATGTTACCCGAGATCAAAGCTTTTGGCTTGCTCAGGCAATTCATTGTTCTTTCGCAAGACAAATTTGATGTGCACATTTTCTGCGCCAACTAATTTGTATTCTTTGCTTTTTGCAGCGGCTAATATTTTGTTGACTGAGACCGGTGATGTGAAGGTACAGAAATGGTCTATCTCAGTCCATTATCCAAAATTATCTTGATGAGTGCATGGCACTGTGGATAGTAGCTACCTGGAAGGAAAAAGTACCAAATAGTAGACAGTTTGCATTAACGTGTTGGTGCTTTTCCAAGTTGTAGTGCACGGTGTCTTATTTATCACTGAAAGAGAAAATTCAGTGTGGACTGACTTGCAACAGGTTGCAGATTTTGGTGTATCTGCGCAATTAACAAGAACTATTTCAAGGAGAAAGGTAATTCCTGTTTTAAGGATCGCTCTTTCTGAAAACTTTCGATAGATACCGCAGCCCCTTCTTTTACTTGAATTTTGCAGCCGAAACAAATTTGTTCTCTCTGATTTTTCACTCTGGACTTGGAAGTCATCAATTTGTATTATTTCTGTTTGATATACTGGCTTAGTCAGAGGCAAGCTACATCGTGGTGCACCACCACCTTTTTAGGTGTGGATTATTGGCTATATTGGCTGATAATCTATAGGTCCTCCACTTGTTATTCATTTATTGATTGTAGCATTACATTTTGTTTTCTGCTAGCATATCCTGCCACCAACTTGTATGCAGTTAGTGTAACTGATATAATTCTCCTACCTTGATAAGCATGAAGGTTCAGCTTTTCTTTTTTCTTTTTTTATATTTTAATCATTTTTATATCAAGGCAAGCTAATGTAGATGCACTTTTCCCCAAATGCAGACGTTTGTGGGAACGCCATTTTGGATGGCGCCGGAGGTAATCCAGAATTCTGAAGGATACAATGAGAAGGTTTGTCCTTTGAAGCAGCAATTTTTTTTATGATTCTTGTTGCCTGTGTGCAAAAAAGATGCAATAAAATAATCCTAAATAAGCTTTTGTAGATTGTAATAGTGATCTTACTTGGTGCAGGCAGATATTTGGTCCCTTGGGATAACAGTTATCGAGATGGCAAAAGGTGAACCTCCACTTGCAGATCTTCATCCGATGAGAGTTCTTTTTATCATACCTCGAGAAAGTCCACCACAGGTTTTATCAGAATCTTTTGATATCACTATATTGCAATCATATTTGATGAACACATTGTACACTTCAGTTTTTGAGAGTTAGATGTTACAGTCGGATTAATTCTTTTCCCGTTTCCTTGCAGCTGGATGAGCATTTTTCTCGTCTGATGAAAGAATTTGTTTCATTGTGCTTGAAGAAGGTGCCGGCAGAGGTAAACTATCTATGGCATTTCGGCAATGTCTTTGTGGTTTTATCTGTTTCTCTTTCTCGTAAGTTACTTGCTATCATATATCATCAACTGCGTTATTCTGTATCTACAATCAATCCATTATTATGCTCTACAAATTTTCTTATACATGTCTGCTCCTTCGACTTCAGCGGCCCAGTGCCAAGGAGCTTTTGAAGCACCGTTTTATTAGAAATGCTAGGAAGAGCCCAAGGCTTCAGGAGAGAATAAGGTGCAATGTTGAGCTATACTTCTGCTATTCTGTGCAATACCTTTTTTTTTATGCCAGTTGGGCTCACATTGTATAACTCCTTGACCAGATGTTACATGAATTCTAGTTCTAAATAGAATATCATCTTCTTCCAAAATGATGCATCGGATCCTGTTATTGAGCTTGCTTAGATCACTGCTTCTTAATTAAGTGAAAAATGTTAACATAACATCTTTCTTATTAAGTAAGCTTATGATGGTTGGTCGATTCTTTCCTCATGACAGAGAGCGTCCAAAATACCAGCCAGTGGAAGATGTAGAAAGTCCTATGGGTAAGGGCATTGTGGAGGGAACTGACACTGTGAAGGTGAAGAGAGATATACAAGGAGAAGAAACAGTCAGAGCCAGGTTGGTTTTTTAATTGAACTTTGCTCTTTGTTGGTAAGTTCTTCCTGACCCGCTGCGAATTGCAGTGGTCAAGGGAGGACAGTGAAAAACACTGGTTGGGATTTCAGCATCGGAGGAACTCAGAGTACAGGGACTGTTAGAAGCAACGTGAGACCACCCCAGGTCAGAGAGAAGAAAAGCGAAGTTTCATACAATCAGGCAACCCCCAGAAGAGCTGCAGATAGTAGTAATTGGTTATCTCCATCAGGAAATTCCCTCCCTGAGTCTTCTGAAATTTTATTCAGAAAAGATGCTAGAGACCGGTATTCCGGGGAACAGAATAATTACCATGAAGATGTGAGGATCTTTCTCTCTCTCTCTCTCACACACGCGCGCGCGCGCGCACAGATGAGCATCTACATGAGCCTGAGCTCAATACATATTCTTGGAATATGGGTATCATCAGTTAAATAAGAGTCGAAATATGATCATCATGCTTTGTGACAAGTTGCTGCGAATCTGCATGGTATGTGTATTCCAATATATAAATGGTAAGGCTATGTCTAGGAAGCATCAAATTATCACTCGAAAGGAGAGAGTTAGATCAGAGAGTAAATTGACCAGATAGATTCATATGGACTCTAAAGGCTAACGCGGATGTCTACTTAATCATAGAATCACACCGTCTATTATTCTGGTAATTAAGACATGGTCAACTTCCAATCATGAAATTTTCAGCTTCTACTGTGCAGCTCAATTTGTTCATTCTATAAGAGGTTTTACACCATAAATTGTTTTCTTGATGTGAAATTTATAGGAGAATTCATCTCCGAGTGGATCAGGAACTGTTGTTATACGCTCCCCAAGAGGATCTCAATCATCTCCATTTTCCCATGACCAAAGTACTTTGGTACGAGATTTTCCAATATTTACGGCTCTGAAGCTGCTAAAATCTCCATATTTTTACCATATTGAGCATGGCCTTGATTGGATCTTGATGCAATGTGTAGTCTAGCGGCACATATGCTTCTTTTGAAGATGCTTCTACCACAGGAACTGTTGTTTTCCGCGGGCAACAGGATGAGTCTGATTCTCCTCGAACCCCAAAATCCAGGTTTGGAGTTCAAGAAAAAAGTTCGAGTGCTTCACTTGAAGATAGTGCATTAAATCTTGCAGAGGTTAGTTTTATTCTTATTTCTCGATGTACTCTTAACCTGAGAGTTGTATGTCAATGCTATGTTCACATGTTCTCTTATCGTTCCCATCTAACACTTTTAACTGCGTATACTATATCTTGCTGAAATCCATTCAGCATGTATGAGGTTTTTGACCATGTGACACTACTATTGGTTATTAGAAACTCATGGTCTATCATTGTTCTCTGTGGCTATTTTACTCCACCCAACCAGCTGGATTAAATTCTTCTTGGACCTTTCTCCCCCCTGACTAATAAATATGAAAGTCACGTATTATTGATGTGGTTTTCAGGCAAAGGCTGCTATGCAAGTGGGTATGAGAAGAGGAAATGCAAGAGAAAGGTCCGCACTAAGCAAGTTTAGAGATGGTCAGGAAAATGGAAGTAGAGAACATACAACCAAAAGTAGTTATGATTCTTCAAGGTAAAGCTGATACAATGAGTCCTCTCTCTTCTTCCATGCCCAGGAGCTGTGACTTGGTCTACGAAGTGTTAAAAATCTGTTTGCTGCAGGAATTCACAGGAGTATTTTGATGCTCCCAAAGTATTGCCAAGGTCTAGAAATGCAAGTGATGATGAGGAAAGTGCAAAAACATTATCAGCATCTGCCCCGTTATCCGTTTTGTTAATCCCTTCTCTGAAAGAGGTGAGCATCCACATGAGCTCATAGAGGTCAAGTGCAAGTGGTGTCCAGAAGGCTCACAACATGAACCGTTTCTTTAAGTTGTTTTGTTATAAATGTGAATTACATTTGATAATGTTTCATTTGTCACTTGTCGGTTTCTGTATGATTAGGCTGCTGGTGATGATATAGACGTGTCAGTTGTCCGAGCAGTTACAAACTCACTTGTGAGTCTGGAACGAGTTAGACCTGGGTCATGTGAAGTCCTTACGAGCAAGTTGCTTCAGAAGTTGGCAAGGTTTCAAACAGATTCTTTCATCTAATTAAGTTGGTTTATTCCATTTTGTTTTAGTTCCAACCACCCCCCCCCCCCCCAAAAAAAAAAAAAAACAAGAGTTGACAGTGGCTGGTTTCTATTCGATGAGCTAATGTCCAGAAGTACTGTGTTGCAGTTCGAAGGAACCATTGCTAAAGGATTTGCAGGCACAGGCAGCTCACATCTTCTCAAAGGGAAAGACATCTCCTCAGGAGTTAGAGAAGGCAAATTCTGAAGCTGACACTCGTAAGAAGCAGCAGAACAAAGAGCTTAACTCAAGCACCAATTTGAGCCCCTTGGCCAGATTTTTGCTCTCCAGGTTTGTCAAATGACCTTTTTACTGCTTGCCGGTCCTGAATCCTCATTTTTGTATTGACCCAAGATCTACTTTTATTCATTTCTCTCGAGGCCAATGGCACATTAAATGAAGAAGCAGTATGTGCTTCAGTTCAGTAGAGGCCAACGGCATGCATTTGTCTCTGCTAGTTTGTTTTGAGTTGATTTATGGAAACCTGTTCACTTAACAAACATTGGCCGCGTTTTAATGTTTCAGATGGCAAGGGCAAGTTTCACGGGATCTTAATCCAACGTAAGGAATGGGGGATTGAGGGCAGTTGAGTCATTTAAATCATTTTGTAGTCGGGTGCATTGATGCATTTATTCTGATTCAGTTGTACATAGTAAGTGTAAGATTAGTGTATTTATTGGCTGGGCTCGTAACTGAAAAGTTTTGATCCTGAATTCCCTTCCTCCGATCGATGTGAAAAGCTGTTTGTCTGTTATTTATTCACTGCGAATGTAAAATTGACTGAGTGATATCAAATATTTATCTATAGGTTTTTTTTTTTCGGCTGTGATTTGTGGAGCGAGTATATATACAAAGGGATGTTGGAAAATTTTGTTCCAATTTATGATTCGGCTTAAAATGAGCCCTTATGAAGCCTATGATCTGTAATATGTTGGAAGAAAAATTCAGAACCTAGTGAGACTTCATGTCAGCAAAAATCGTCGAAATGTGGGTAGTCGATGATCTATAGCATGGGATATTGATTTTTTCGGACCGTTTTGCGTTTGACCTCAAAATGGGTCCGTACGAAGCCCATGATTTACAATATGGATTTGGAGGAGATGTGGGCGAAGTTGGCCATTGGTATTGACAATAGCAAAATGAGCCGAAATGTGGCTTAATCCATGATCTATTGCAAAGGTATTTTGGAAATTTCAGCCCAAGTTGTGATTCGGTTATTAATGAGCTCCTACAAAGCCCTTGATCTTACATTTTGTGTTAGAAGAAAGTCCATAACTAAATGGACCATTGGAAATTTGATTTTTGCAAAATTTGTCGAAATGTGGTCAATTCGCAGTATTGTAGAAAATGAGCTCGTAGTAAGCTTATAATTTACAGTATGAGTTAGAATGAATTTCAAAACCAAATGGACCATTTAATTGTTGTCAGGTCAGCCATATTTGTCCATTGTCGTCAAGTTGATGATCCATAGCAAAAGAGAGAGCGAAAATGTTAGACCATTTTGGTTTTTTTTTTAAAAAAAAAAAACCTTAAAATGAGTCCATACGAAATTCGTGATTTACAGTATAGAATGGGATGAGATTCGGACCAAGTTGACTGTTTGAATTGACGATAGCAATATTGGGAGAAATGTGGTCAAATCCATGATCAGTAGCAAGGGATACTGACAATAATTTCCCCTTGTTGCCAAAATGGTAAAGAATGAGCTCCCAGTCGATTAACTATAGCAATGGATATCAGAACTTTCGACCAATTTAACTGAGCTTAAAATAGTCCATACGAGGCCTATGATCTACATTTTGTCTGCACGGAAGGAGGATTGGACCGAGTTGTCCATTACAACTAATGATTGCAAAATGGGTCGAAATGTGCCCAAATCCATGACCTTAAAATTTCTGCCCAATCAGCGATTACGCCTTAAAATTGAGCTCATATATATGAAGCGTCCGATTTACATTATTACGGATTAGACGGAATTTCAGAACCAATAAATGAATCATTCGACTTAACATTAGCAAAATTCACCGAAATGTGACCCAATCAAGGATCCATAGCAAGTAATATCAAGAAAATTATGGAGCACTTTGCGTTTGAGCCCAAAATGAACTCGTGCGACGCAAAAGATCTGAAGTATGGATTTGCTGAAGATTTGGGCTGAGTTGGCTATTGGAATTGAAGAGAGCAAAATGGGCCGAGATGTGGCCGCATCCATGATCTACAGTATAGTAACTAAGGAATATTGGAAATTCTGGCCATGATTTTGTGACTCGGCTTTACATCATCCTGTATATAAGTCTATGATCTCCAATATGAATTACAGAGGAAATTCAGAACCAAATGGACCATTGGCATTAACGTTAGCAAAATTCTTCGAAATTTGGTCAAGTCAATGATCTCAGCAAGGGATACTGAAGATCTCGAGGCCATTTTGTGTTTGATTTAAAAATGATCCAGTACAAAACTCATGATTTACAACGTAGATTGAGATGAGCCGATTTGAACCAAACTTACCATTAAATTGACGATAGCAAAATGGACCGTGATTCATACCAAGGGATATTGAAAATTTCGCTCCAATTCTGGATTAGGCTTTAAATGAGCTTGCGCGAAGCCTATGAACAATATGCGTTCGAAGGAAGTTTAGATCAAAATGGACCGTATTTCACTTGACGTTAGCAAAGTTCGCCAAAATCTGGCCCTATATATCATTGATCTGTAGCAAGGGATATCGAAACTTTGGACCATTTTGCATCTGAGCTTAAAATAAGCCCGTACGATTCCAATGATGAAAAAAAAAGGGCCCATACGGAACTCGTGATTTACAATATGAACTGGGAGGAGATTTGGACCCAATTTGAACCGCTGGAATTGGCGATAGCAAGCAAGGCTAGGCCATGATGATTTTATATTATAGCAGGGGATATTGGATATTTGGGCCGCATTCGTGATTCGGCTTTAAATGAGCTCTTAAGAACCGAACCCCATGTTCTATAATCTGTGTTAGGAGAAATTTTAGATAAAAAAAGAAAAAGAAAAAGGACCGTTCGTCTCGAAACGTTAGGAACATCCGCCGAAACGTGGCCCAGTCATTGATATGTAGCGATGGATATTGAAATCTCCGATCCCGATCTCGAAATGAGCTTGTATGACACCAATGATCTACAATATGGACTGGGAGGATATTCGAACCAAGTTGATCATTGGAATCGACGATATCAAAATGGGCCGAAAAGCGGCTCGATCCGTGATCTACAGTAAGGGAAATTGGAAATTTCGGCCCGATTCACAATTCTTCTCGAAATGCATCCATATAAAAAGCTTTTGATCTACAGTGTGTCTTATGAAGAAATTCAAAACCAAATGGACCATTGGACTTTGATGTTAGCAAAATTCGCCAAGATGTGGTCAAGTCGATGATGGTCTATCTAGAAAGGGAAACTGGAATTTTCGGGTAATTTTGTATTTGATCTTAGAATAAGTCCGCATAAAACTCATGTTTTACAATATGGATTGGGAGGGGACTTGGACCATATTGACCATTGGAATCAACGGTAGCCTAATCAGGGCATGATGTATAGTAAGGTACATTGAATATTTCGGCCCAATTCACGATTCGCCTTTAAATTAGCTCTCAAGAGCCCTGTGATCTACAATGTGTTAAGAGGGAATTTTAGATCAAAATGGACTATTAGACTTGATGTCAGCAAAATTCGCCAAAATGTGACCCAATCAGTGATCTATAGCAAAGGCTATACCATATCCATATCCCACCACTGATTGGTCCTCAAGGAGAAAACAAGCCACCATATCCCATCATTTATGGGCTTTGGTCTTGAGCTAATACGATGTCCCTTGACCTCAGATTATACCCGCACTTTTCAATGGGTCCGGAAGTTTCCCTAGTCTAGGCCGAGCCCGGATAGGGGTAAGACTGCCAGTGCCAGAGATCGGATGATCAAGTGAAACTGAAGAATGTAGCCAGGAAAAGTAGAACCTAGAAAGCTGCACTACTGGTAATATCTCCATGCACATAGAATTATAGAGGAACTTGCTCACAAGTATATTTGGTAATGGATTTGTCAGGAGACTCGGGACCATATAATCTAAAGCCAACCACCCACACTTAAATGTAGAAGCGGAACTGGAAACTCCCCAGGACAAAGTAATGGCGGAGAAAGTAGCAGCTCCCGAGCAGATACAGTCACTACAATAGATTAACTACCCGCGAGGGATTGACTACTTGGCAAGTTGCCAATGTCTTGATACGACTCTGTGCCTCCGTATTTGATCTGGAGCGACTTCTTCCTTCGCCATTACTTCTAAGTAGGTTAACAACTATCCAGACTTGGATGAAGCAGATCTCCAATTTGAACATCTCCATGCAGCAAGCCCACCCAATGCAGGGTCTTAATCTCGAGCAACTCCATTTACATCAAAAAAGTCATCATGCCACAACATTAATGCTTCAACCGAGCTTAATCATTTCACAACTTGTAGGCCCCTGACCTCCACAAAGATGTCCAGGTTCTATATATAGCCTTTGATGGGAAATTAGATGGGAATATGATATCTCACCACTCCAAAAAGGATGATCCTCCTCAACTGCAGCCAAGATGAATCCAAAAAGGCAGACCCATAACAACATCTATAGGAATCCAAAGAACCTCGATTTTGATGGTAGTAGTAAGCCTCAGATACAGAGCACAAATCAGCAAAACTGGTACTACCTTAACCCACCCCAATCTGATTATCTCATTGTAGGAGGAAACTGATATTGCAGGTCATGCCAAAAGCTCATCAATCATCAGAAAGAGAAACATCTTGTAGGACAGCAATCTCAACTTGGTTAAGCTCTTAATTCCTTCTACCTCCGCTTCTTATGAGCTGCTTCCTAGGAGTTAACTTCCGGAATGCAGCATGCAGCATTAAGACTGTGAAACAGTTGCAATTAAGAGCAGATACAGAACATATGAAAAATCTAAGTGAAGCAGAAGGTATCTTTCTCTCACCTGCATAGCTGACAGCAAGTGAACAGAACAGTGCCATCTGGACATTGCAACATAACAGAATCACTGCTGTGGCTGCAAAAGAGATGCACTTTAGACAATTGAATTCTGCGATACATATGTGTCCACATCTATAATTTTTAAGCCTAGCTCAGCAATTCCAGAAAGTAAAGGACACTTCCAGCAGAAATTAGAAGACAGCTACAATAAGAGTAACTAGCAATCTCGTATAAATATTAACTTAAGATCAGCAGTTGCACTGCACTTTAGCTGCAAGTTGTGGCCACCATTCCGTGGCAAGTGAGCATTTTCAGGACTATGTAAAATGAATGAAGGTATACAACAATGAGAATTTCTGAAAGTAAAAGGAACCCCTGGATTGTAATCTTTATGGCTCACTAATTTCTGGCACGGCGCCAAAGAAAGCTCTGATCCTTCTCAGTTTTTTTTTTTTTTGGGATAAAGTTCTTTTGAGTTTTGGACCAGAAGAAACACACCGTTTACTAATTAATCTAGGAGATGCGCCCTGAAAAGAAAACAAGATAATCATCCTAGTCCAAAATGCTAGAAGTAGCATGCCACACAATCATATATGACTTAAGATTTACTTCACAAGATCCTGAAATTATCCTCGTGCTCCTTTCGCATCCAAAATGCTCCCACATGAAGTAAAAATTGGACAAAATATTTTCAAAGAATTATCTAATGGCTTGCTACTTATAAGAAAAAGACCTTATATAAAGAACACTAGGAAGACCAAAAAAAAGAAACTAACAGTTTATTAGGAAATATACATCTTGCTCATTGGTGTTGGAGACAGAAAGACAAGCTTTCACTGAAAAAAATCAAAAGATATAGGGAAAATTCCGGTGCATGTTTTCCGACACTGAAACAGAAAAACAACGGTCGATGGAGAAAAGAGAGCTAACTCACCACACTGAGCAGTCCGGATCAGACATAACCGAATGATAGGTCGTTGGTTAAATCCCCATTTATCATCACTGAACTTGAAAAAATCCCAAAGAGCTAAACTAGACAACAACCCAACAAGGGCAAATGGCATCTGATACCTGCAATCGATACGAAATCAATTGAGCAATTCATTGTCTAGACAATCCATCCAGCCAAACCAAAGAGAGCAAAATGAAGTGATAAGAGTTTTAAAACTCTCTTATAATTTTGCATTCTTTCCAGCTTTCCCCCCAAACTCATCATTACAAGTTCAACTCCAGAATATGGGCAAAGATAATTACGCCAGTCCTCATTATCATTTACAGTTAGTTCTAAGTAAAACGATTAAACATGCTACATAACTCCAATTCCAATTAGCTACATGATTCGAGCAGGAAATAACTTCAAGGAGGACAAAGCAGATATCCGTAAGCCGAAGGCAGTAAGCTCCAATTTCCAGAAACGGAATGAGATATGCTAGGGAAATCGTAGATAGAGAGAGAAGACGATGCGTACAGAGTACAGGCGAAGAAGAGGATAAACAGTGTGGCGTAATTGCGGGCGAAGCGCTTGACATTCTCCTGAACCCTAAGCCTCGCTTGAGTGGGCGACGACGGGAATGAGTAGGAATCGCACGACCCGACAAAACCGTCCGTCCACGATGGGGTCTCGCCGGAGAAGTCATCGGTGGTGAGCTTGGCGAAGGGGTTAAGTGTGAAGAGGGAGATTAGTGTTCCTAGGTGAGAGAAGAGGGAGGAGAAGAATCCGCCGCCGGCACCGGGAGGTACGCCGAGTCCAGAGCCGGCGGAGGCGGATGCGGAGGGGGCGGAAGCGGAGGAGCGCTGGTCGAGGAGCTCGAGGTAACCGGAGTCGCGGAGCCACGACTCCAGCGCAGGCTCCGGCAGGCTTAGGGATAAGGGATTCGATTGGAACGACATTTCTTCGTTTTATGAGAGTTTGGGGCTTATCACGACATGTTGTCACTTTATCGGGTTCTGTTTTTGGGTTTTATTTGCTCCGGTCAGCTCAGCGCGCCCTCTCCCGTCCCATGTGGGGGAGACATCACGGTCATCATTGTTTTTCTCATAACAATATTTCATTTTTATCTTCTTCTTTTTTATTTATTAATCTATGGTTAAATAGTGTCTGGGCCAGTCTATGTGCATTAGTTCGATTTATACACCACCTTCCCGACGAGTCAAAGACAAGCGCCATTCGCGCTCGACCTAATAATTAGTTGTGTGTTATTACATGACTTAAGAATCTATTTAAATTGTGTTTAAAAAAAAATGGATGGAGCTAGACAACCGATAATCTTGTCAATATGAGAAAATAATAATGAAAGGTTAAAAAAGCAAATATTATATAACTAAACTTACTCTTCGTGGTTTGTTGTGCAGAAGCACCCGATCCATGCAATAATCTGTGGAAATTTCTATATATATATTTATTTATTTTATTTTTATAAGTAGACAAAAATCTTGTTAAAACGTGTCGTTGAGAGAGACAGGGGCGTACCTTTCATCTATCTGCCTGCGGCTGCTTGAATCTTCTGACCGAGACCGAAAATGTCGGCCAGTCATTTCGTCAAACAACTCTTCCGCTTCAACTCCCGCCATTACCTTGCACGACCTCCGTCTCCCTCCTCCCTGCTCCTAAGCTGCCTCTCATCAGCTCTTTCCAGGACCTATAATCACCGCACTCCTTACACAACCGACAGCAGATTTTCCTCCGGTTCTCCTTCTTCTTCTTGCTCTTTGTCAGTGTCTTCGGAGACCGCCGCCACAGAACCGTTCTCATCATCTTATCTCTCTGTCCGCATCCAGTGCCGGAAAGACGAGGCTGTAAGTTCGGACAACCGAACTGGTGTTCCTCGCAAGAGGTAGCTAGCTGATTGCGGTCCCTTCTCTACTTAAGATCTGATCTTTACGCTCTGCCCTCAGGATGTGCTTTCAGAAGCTCTTTTGTGCTTCGGTGCGAGCTCCATCAGCATCGATGAAGAAGATGGCCCCACGAGCTCCGATGAGGTATCGCGTTCATAAGCAAGAATTTTGCGTCGAGTTTGCGGGACTGCTGCACGAATTTGTCCTCAAAGGTGAAAAACTACCTGAGTTGAAGTTCTCATCAAAATAATGTTCTGCAGATTTCAATCGATTCTGTATTTTCTCCAAGTGAAGATGTGGGCGCGTGCATTTCAAATGCAGCTGATTCCATAGGCTTGAAAGAACTTCCAAAGTATGAGGTCGAAAGGCGAGAGCAAGAGGACTGGATTACGAAAAGCCAGGTCGATTTCCTTCTCTAGCAATGCTCTCGATGCTGTTCTTCTTGAAACCTCGATGCATGACCATATCCATGTTAGTATGTTCTCGCTCTCAATCCCCTTGGTTACCTGTTGCAGGAATCGTTTCATCCAGTGGAAGTTACGGAAGGACTTTGGATTGTGCCCGAGTGGCGAGCACCCCCAGTATGATTCCTTCAATATGTGTCGTGAAACATCGTACCATTCTTAATTGCAGACCCGAGAACTGTCCCGTTCTTGAAATGTTTTGATTTATATAGATTTGATACTGCTGGGCTTCGACAGTCGTGACGAGGCTTGCTTTGCTTGTGCAGGATGTGAATGCGACAAACATTATTCTGAATCCCGGATTAGCTTTTGGAACTGGGGAGCACCCTACTACGAGTTTATGTCTACAGCTGCTCCGTGGACTCATAAGAGGAGGGGAACACTTCTTGGACTATGGAACTGGTTCTGGAGTTCTCGCTATCGCAGCACTCAAGGTACCTGCAAATCACATCAAACATATATATCATCAGACACTAACGCTGCACCTAATAATTGATACTGCTAGCTTGATTGGAGGGAACCAGGATTGCATCAAAGTTTTCAAAAGTTTAGGGCAAGTAATTACGTCTTTCACCCATCACCAACCTGTGTCTATTGAGTAACCAATTAGCAGAAGCTGATGAAACAACATTCTCGAATTTCCGCCGGCACAACTCCCGGGGATCCAGCTAGGTGCAGGCTTGGCAGTTGGAATTGATATAGATCCTGTGGCGATATCATCAGCTCGTCAAAACGCTGCTCTGAACAACATTGGCCCTGGGAGGATGCGACTCCACCTAGTCCCAGACAATCGTCCCGCCTCAAACGAAGCAATGCGTGTAGATGAAGAAGGGAGGGCCGCTCCTGGGCATGAGTTTATCTCGGAAGAAGAGATGTATGATATTATCATTGCAAACATACTCTTGAATCCTCTGTTAGAGTTAGCTGATCAAATCATATCATACGCGAAGCCTGGTGCAGTTGTCGGCATCTCTGGTATCTTATTGGAGCAGGTATCTTATATTCGTTTCTTTTTGGCCAGTCATGAGTCACATGACGCCACTAGTTCACGAGGAATATGTGAACCTGATTCGAGTGTCCTCTGTATTTGTGTAGGTTCCGTACATCACCAGTCGATATTCACATTTCATGGAAGGTATATCAGTCTCAGAATTGGATGATTGGGCATGTGTCACTGGCAGGAGGAAGAAGCATCTCTCAGGCAGCTAAGCTTCCACTTAACTTGCTCAAGTGAAGTTGCCAACACTTACGGCGTTATCCGCCTTGTGCACATGTTAGTCCGGAACCACGAATGTAAACTTTCTCCCACACAAAAGTGTAACTATCTTCCATGCAGTTACCTGCTTAATATCATTAGCGTATGAGCTACATAGCTGCCCTAAGTGTATGTACTCGAAACTCTTTCAGATTTCAATTTAATGGAACTGTCTCTCTTCTCTAAGTTTCCATTGCATTGATCGCGCATGACGAGGCATTCTCATGATATAAAGGTTGTTGATGAACCGACAACCAGAAAGATGCATAAAATGTTAAAAGGAATTTCCCATGCAATGTTTTACGTCATTGACTAAATTAAGATAGTGAAAACTATGACGTTGACGAGCTCATGCTTGGGAACAAAGCTCAGAACTTAGGAGAACGATTCTGAACTTAGAAGGACAATTCTAAACCGGAAATGACTGCTCAAGAGCCAATAAATACCACTGATCAGTGCTTACCAGGAAAAACTTCATTGATTAGTAAAACAAGAACAGATTAAGCTCCCTCCAAGCTACAAGAACCTTTCCATAGCTTAGAGAGGCTTCAGCAACACACATATGCTACACATTCAAAAGGAGAACCTCCACGAGCCCCGCAACGCAACATGAATCTGTCATCTCTTAAGTTGCCTTCTAGCGAGAGCAGGGGCTCTCTTTGGTATATAAACTTGGTAGCTCACCTGTTCATAAGTTACCCGCATCACATATATAATGGCATCGGGCCTCAGTTATCAATTGAAAGGATTAATTTAAGAGGGCAGAATCTTAAAGAGTATAGACCTCACCTGAATGGTTTCTCCGCCGCGAGTAACAGACATTGTCTTCTGTTCATACTGGGGCCCATCCTTACCATCATCTTTAACTTTATCAGCAGAGTTCGTTTCTCCGAGTAAAGATATAGTGCAAGAACTCGATGAAGGTTCAGTGGCAGCAGAACCACATTGCTTATTCACCTCATTGTTACCAGATTTGTCACCGGAAGTCCCAACTTTGGCCGTATTAGCAGAAATCTTATTAGCAGTAACCTTCGTCTCCAACAGCTTAGCTTGAGGTGGTTCCTTAATGCAAGATCTCGATGAAGGTTCAGTAGCAGCAGAACCACATTGCTTATTCACTTCAGTGTTGCCAGATTTGTCACCAGAAGTCCCAACTTTGGCCAAATTAGCAGAAATCTTATTAGCAGAAGTTTTCGTCTCCAACGGCTTAGCTTGAGCCGGTTCTTTAGTGGGATGAGGCAATTCCTGAGAGGTGAGTTCAGTTCTTGCCGAATCCCGCCTCCATGTGAATTGTGTCACCCTTGGTTTATTAGCAGCGAAATCACCTCTACGGATCAGATTTCCTCCAAGTAAATCACCATCAGTCGCTGGAACTGACCCTCTGAGAGTTGATAATGGCCTAGCACTAGCAGCTTCACATTGTTTATTCCCAATATTTCCATCAACCGAGGTCGTATTAGTGGAAATTCTCCTCCGAACACTTGTACTATCCTCTTTGATTTGAGTTGTGTCTGCTGATACTACAGGATCCTCCTTAGGGGAATTCATTTGAGCCGATTCAGTAGTAACAATTGGAATTTGCTTCAAATCACTATTATTTTCACGACGATCAGAAACCCCACGGCCCTTATCAATCCTTCGAAATCTTTTTAGGTTCTCCAGGGCCCTTTGCCTCAATACTGACTCTAAATCCTCATCAGCTGCACTATCAGAAACGACCGTCTCATGTCCTTTAACAGTATTAAGAGAAGGAGCCACATCCGAGGATGGCTTACTTGCATCATATTGGTCCCTGCCACCTCCACTATTCTCTACAACTCCGGTGCCAGTTTTATTAGGTGTAGCGGCTTCTGCAAACTCCTCACTACCCACTTGCCCTTTCATCTCGGACTCGACATAGGTTTGATCAGCCAATTCCTTCTTACTCCCACCATCATTACTGTCATTGCTTCGGGATGAAGGATAGTCATCGTTATCATATAAAATCTCTTCTTTCTGCTCATCTCTGTCCAAATTTCTCTCCTCAGCCTTGTCACTCACCATAATAACAGATCTCAACCTCATTGAATTACTGGCACTGACCACTCTCTCCTCATTCCGATCATTACTACTCATGCTACATTTGCTGCAGGAAGAAGTGCCCCTTGGCCTGTATCTACTACTTTCAGCTGAAGCCTTACCCATGGCAGCATCCCGTCTATGTTTCTCTCTTCTCCTAGACCTGCCCCGTTGACTCTCAAAGTCATTTTCCCCACTGTTCTTGCTTCCACTATCACATGTTGAGCAGCTCAAGGAACCACCACTAGTCGAGCTAACACTGGCACGTCTCTTAGGTTTCTTCTTGTGGGCTTTCTTCCTGGCACCCGAATCATCATTTCTTTTAGACACCTTCCTCTTCCGAGACGGACGCGGCTCTGCACTGCTGTCAGAGCTGTAAGAGTGCCTCCGATCCCTTTTCTTACTTCCCCGTGCAGTACTGCGTGTGAGAGACCTTGACCTCCTCCGATGCCTATGATCATCCTCGGAACTGGAATATGAGGAACCGTATGGATCATAGTCGCTCGAGTAGGAATCAGAATCGTGACGACGACGAAGTTTCTTCGATTTATTCCGCGTTCTCTTGCTCTTGGTCTTGCCCTTCCTCCTGGTACGGCCCTGAATAACCAAAATCAAAGAAACCAAAGTTAAACGAAACGGAAAAGGCAACAAAATGTACGCACAGCTTCATCTCAAGCACCAAAACCAAATGTGAACATAATACTGCTCAGCGAATTCAATTACTGACAAACTACCATCACAAAATTAAATTGTTACATAATCACAAGTTTTTATATGATAATCACAAATTGACATGTTAAAACCCTAAATAATTAAACTGGCGAACTATCACGAGCCGGGCATGTGATTTAGAACTAGCTTGGTACATTGATCCAATCAGTCGCACGCAGAGAGAAAGAGGGAGGGAGAGAGATGGCGTACGAGAGGGGAAGCATCGGAGCGTTTCTTCTTCCTAGAAGAAGATTTCCCCATACTCGGCTTCTGGATTCTGCTACTGCCTGTCACCTGCAAACGATCGATCAATGCAGAGGAAGGAGAGAGAGACAGAGAGAGTGAGTGGCGATGGGACAGAATCACAAAAGGCAAAGAAAAAAAGCTTCAGCGAGACGGACCGGATGCAGTTAGAGAAGGAAAATGGGTGGTGATGACCTGACGATGATGGTGATGGAAGGCCGGAGGTGACGGTTTCTTGCCTCGTCGCGCTTGTGGCTGGGGAACGATGGGGGGGGTGGGCGGGTCTCGTCTCGGTTCATCGTGGGCCGGATCTGGGCCCTCTTTACTAGCCTATCAACGGAAGGAACTGGAAGTTATTGGGCCTGTCTGGGCTCATCTGGACTCTGGGAACTGACGAGTGACAACCCTTGCTTGGTGGGCCGAACAAGCTTTGTTCCTCACCGTTGGTCAAAGCTGAGGCTTACTAGTAGATCATCATCCGATAAGCCATAAGGCTCGTTAAGCACTTGAACATCAAAATTGCACCATTCTATTCAATACTCATCTAATGTGCGTAGCTGAATATATTCGGGTTTATCGAGAGTCTGACTTCGTACGCTTTAAGTTAAGTCGTCATATGATACTTATCCATCAAAAGAAAAAAAAAAAAAAAAAAGAGGAGAAAATTCTTATGCGATAGCCTAATAATTTATAAAGAGATATAGATAGTCTCACGACGAGTATAAAATCCGAAATCTCTTACTTGCTAAGCGATCTCTCTTTGATTATCATCATTTTTTATTTTGCGGATAACATTAATTGTTGTATAAAATTTAACGAACCACTATGATCAGTATTAGCATTATGCCTTTACAATTTGCATTATTTGTTTCATTCGCAGATGCACTAGCTTCATATTGGCGACTCCTAATCTCCCTTACATTTTGTGCACCAAATTTGACTATTTGACTGGCAAATATTGACCCTATGCAATCGATCACTGACTCGCCTAAACAAAATTTGACATTGGTTTGACTATTAACATGCGTCCTGTATAGTTCATGGAGCTATAATGCTAAGAAATGTATTTTTGACAATTTTGGTTAAGGAATTTGCATAATGCGTATTTATATCATGTTTTATACAAATAAATAGAAAGACCAATTTGGATCCATATTACTAGTTTCTTCCCTCCATCCCAAATAATTATTAATTGGAGGAAAATAATACAATGCAATTACAGGACTTCGAATGAATCAAAAGACTGAATAGGTTGAAAAGTGAATAAAAAGAAACGCATTTTTTTTATGCATGTTAAAATAAAATATTTAGATACAGTAGAATTTTCTTCACAAACTTAAGTCAACCGGACGAAGCAAAGAATCCATCCCACCCAACCCCCCATTGGAAATACCCTCAAACGCCGTTATGACGGAGCTCAAGGAAACCATCCAACGACAACAGCTGGAGCTGAGACTCGGTCACCTGACAGCCCAGCAGCCACTCGCACCAGCCGCCGCCCCTCACCAAAAGAATTTAGAATTTATATATATAATCTCATTCTCTCTCTCTCTCTCCCCTGTCTTCCCTACGTCCCTCCACGTGGCGTCTCCTCGCCTTGCCCACCGTACTGGTGGGCCCCGCCGCACCAACACAAACGCACCGGCTCAAGGTGCCCGTCCCATTCAGAACACGTCACCCGAGCCGACCACCACTCCCGGCTGCTATCCGTACGAGACCCACGTGACGTCTGCACACGTGGCCGCCCATGGTTGGAGCTCCGTCCATGTCTTGGTACAACTTCATGCAGGAGGGAGGGAGGGAAGGAAGAAAATCTTGTGTTGGTGGATTCTAGACGACATTGCGGGTGTGTGGGGCCCACGACTTAAAAAGCGGCCGCCGCGCCTCCCTCCACTTTCTAATCTTTCCTTTTTTATTTTTTAAACGGGGACCGTTCACACGGGGGACCCAATCCTGCCGCCTAAATTACATAAATAGTTACCCTTTCGGTTGTCCTATGAATCTGTCCTAAAATAATCCGATATATATAATTGTCTTATACAAAAGGCAATATGAGAGGAACAAATTAAGGATTTAATTATTCCGTTGGAAGATGGCTTGCGACGGCTGCCTACTAACTAAATGGAAGATTTTCTGGTCTATGCACCTAACGACAAGGAACCATGATATTTAAGTGAGTGCATGTATGTAAGCATCCCGCCTATCATTTCTTCCAAGTGAAATCAGCATATATACTCATAAAATATCAATATATGATCTAAAAAAAGCCTTCGAAATATTTGAGTGTTTTTATATCCTCTTAATAATCAATATAAATTTTTTCTATTTAAAATATCATACTCGTAATGATATAAATTATAATTTGCATGGCTCTTATTAATTATTTAATATATGTGAATATACTATTGTGAGAATCATTGGGTGCATTTTTAGGATGATTTAACGCTTTATTAACGTCATTATTTTATTTTATTTTATTTACGTATTAAACTTTTTTACGCCAGATTTATATATTATTTAACTTGTGACTTTCTTTGTTTAATCTTGATATGAATTTATTGGCGCTAGGTGGAAGTGGAACTATAATTCATACCATTTCATTCATGAAAAATTCAAACGATTTGATTTTTCAATATTTAAAAAGATTATAAGATTAACGAAAGGAAGAGTACAAGGAGTAAATGCACCTTAAATTGCCAGGAAAAAAAATAAGCGCAGGATACATGGTTGTTACAATTGAGACTCTTCGGGACGACTTCATCTATGATACATGCAAGATGGACATATAAATTAAGCAGGAAAAATATACTATACATCAATCTTGTCTTTGAATTGAAAATGGTGGGTGGAAAAGTTCACTCGTCGTTGTTTGCTTCACAAGTCTCAGTGACTTTCTCTTTCCCCTTTCTCTTTTCCAGGGAACATCGGCGATTGCTGCGAAAAATTTAAATCTTTGTAATGGTGAAATCGTTCGTAAAAACTTTTTAATCGATCCAGAAAGACAGACGATGACATCGATTGAGAATGAATGAAATAACCAATGGTCCTGCGTATAAGTTGTTGGCCGCAATCGTGGGTAATAGTTTTCACCAAATAAAAGGAAAAAAGAACACCAAAACAACAACTCATGCTTAGTAAAGAAAGATCCACCAATACCCACTGTCAGTTGCTGACATTGTTAGTAATCATCTTCCACTAATTAATATCGACGCTTGACCTTTCTCATAACTAGAGCTTTTTTTAATCTCTTGGATTTATCCCCTATATTTTCCTTAATCAATTTCAGCCTAGCTTAATTCCGCGAGTAATAGGTCATTCGCTTGTGTCCCCATCGTGGATCTCAATAATTGTGTGATATGCCAGGCAAAAGTGAGAAAAAAAAAATGTCCTGATGGATTATTGGATTATTTTCTTAAATATGATGCAAAAATGCACTTAATGTAGATTGCGACAACCATCTTATTGCTCTAAGCACGTAGCCAATTAATTAGTGAATCGGGATTTATGATCTGCTTATTCTTGTACATTTCTACTAACATGCTAATGAGCGACCACCTTGTGCAGTATCATGTCTATGATTTCCTCTTTAAGTGGACAAGCAAGAAAGTTCCATGAAACCCTCTCACTCTGGTATTAAATATTAAAAAAAAACTCTTGGAAATTAAAAAGTGCAAAAAAAATGGAAAGAGGACGAAAATAATCGAGTTGGCCGGTAGAGAGAGAGTGGGGGGAAGGGGAGGGTGTGGGTCACGTGACGGACGACATGTTAGAGAAAACCGGACATCGACCTCGTCAACACGTAATTACTAGGCGGGGCCCACGCCGTTAACGCGCCTCCTCCTGATTCGGTCATCATCCCATCCCTCCCTTACCCAAACAGCAGGTTTCGCCGTCGGTGCCGCCTAACAGTTAAAGTGGGTCCCACTCACTCCCCCCCACCACCTTCGGTCCCATCCCGACAGGGATATTTCTTAATTGTGAGCGCGTCCGCAGGGAGCCCAGACGTTTATGTCCTGCCTCGCCTGCCGTCCGATCGGAAAGGAGACGATCTTGATTCGAGCGGAAAGGACAAGCCTGTGCGAAAATCACGAGGCCGTGTGATGCACCCGGCGGTCAAAGACAGAAAGTGGGGGTGGGGGGGGCCCCCAAGCCCCCTTCCTTCATTTGCTTCTCATCATAGGCTGCTGTAAAAAAAGCTCGCAGATTTTTCTTTTCTTTTCTTTCCTTCTTCGTTTTCTTTTTTTCTAGATAAATAATTTATAAAATTGCAGATTTAATTTCAAAGTGGCCCCTAGAGTATTGATATAGTTCAACGTTAATGGCCCCCCAAGTTTTAGTTTTCGTAATTAGTCTGCTCAAGTTTCCAGTTACCGCAGTATTTACCGTAATAAAGTTTTATTTTTTCACAATCGCCCCACACACACGCGTGTTCCTTGACAATATTTTCTTAAGTACTTCATTTTGTTTTGTTATGTTATCCTCATATATGTACATCATAACATAATCTATGTAATTACTCTTATGAGCGTTATTATGAAATATTTTTTACATGGTGCAACGTAGAATTTGATCGACCCGATCACCTCCCACCAGTAGGGACCACGAGATCGCCTCACGGGGCATGAAGCAGCTTGCATTGCAGTAGATGCCTGGACGGGACAATGGGGTTGAGAAGCTCATGGGGGATGATGATTGATGAAAAGAATCACAAAAAGGATAAAAATGGGGCGGGTAATGGATATTACTAATGTACAAGACTGAACAATGTTTTTGGGTGAGATGTTTGGTTCTAATCCAGTGTTGATTTTCACAAAATATAGCAGAGATAGGACATTGCATAATTCTGCATTAACATATTTGTGGGTATTAACCATTCAATTGATTGACATTTGAGGCACTTTGGTCCCCACCCCCCCCCCCCCCCCCCCCTTCGTAAGGAAAGGGGATTGGCTGATGATTTCGATCTTCCAATGGCCGTCGTCAATTTCTTTATTTGGTACATGTATACTGGACATTATGATGATAAAGAAAGTGGGCCAAGCCGCCGTACGAAGATGGACCAACACGTGGCGTCAGCAAAAGGAGGGAAGGCTCTATCGTGCGCCGTGTGATTTCTGTGGGCACCCCCACCCCACCCTCCCTCCCTCCCTCCCTTCCTACCTTCCTTCAGGAGAAAGTGACTACCTAAAAACCCGAAACCCCCCCACGACAGTCGACACATCTCATGAAAGTAGCTGCCCTGCCTGCCGGTGACTTGTCTCTTCTCCAACACCGCCCTGGCCAACTCCCCCCCCAACCAAAAAACCAGGCCCCCGCATTTAGTCCAATTTCCAGATCCGACCCCCGAACTCTGCAATACTCACCAAAACAGTCCTCACTTTCCGGACTAGAATCAAGAAACCGTGATCTCAGAATTATGGGCCCACGGCATATAGCCGGAACACAAGTGTAAGTCTGGATAAAAGATCGATGCTTGAGTTGAGTCTCGTAGAATATAATGAACTGTCATTAAGCTTTTCGGGTTTGCAAGGGAACAAGAAGAAGATCAAGATCCAGAACGAGAAGCTCAGATCTTCTTTCTCAGTTGCAAAAAGAAAATACAAGGGAGATGTTAATCATCTTATGTACAAAAACATTGAACTAGTCACATGAAATTTATCATCGTTATTGCCGCTGCTGCCGTCGTAGTCGTCCTAGAGCATCATCGGCACATGGATCTCTCGAGTCAGGCTGCGGGCTCTTCTCCTCTCTTCTCTACTTGGGATTGATTTTCTTCCTTCCGTTTCAATTTCGAATCACAAAAACCAATGAAACCAAAACGATCCCCCAAAGGAAAACAAAAAAAGGCCTAACAGATCCGATGGCTCTGCGGGACCAAAAAAAAAAAACTAGGCCACCTCGGGCGCCGGCAGGTTGAGATCTAGCTCGAGGTTGAGGAACGGCTTCCTCCTCGGACCCACGGCGGGGGATGCGCCGGATTCGGCAGCTCCGGAGACGCCTCTGCCCACGGGCCTGAAGCCCGACAGGGCGGGTCGGTCGAACCTGCAGGCCTCGAGGTTAATGTTACTGTTCACCTTCTCCGCACGCGCGAAGGCGTCGAAAAAGAACACAGGCCGCCCCACCGGGAAGCACACGGCGGGGGTGCCGGGGAAGTACTGCCCCGCGGGTGCCCCGCCGAGGCTGAGGTCAAGTGGAGGCGGGGGCGGCGGGGAGGCGGAGTCTATGGTGCTGCTCTGGCTGGGACTGCGGGCAGAGAGGAGCTCAGCGTCGGTGCGGAAGTTAGTCTTGGCCTTGGCGCCTCGGAACTCACGCGCAGCCGCATCGTAGGCACGCGCTGCCTCCTCGGCCGTATCGAAAGTGCCGAGCCAGACCCTGGTCTTCTTCCCGGGGTCCCGGATCTCGGCGGCGTAGCGGCCCCACGGCCTCTTCCTGACGCCGCGGTAGCGGATCTCCTTGCCGGCATGGGGGTTAGGGTTGGCGGCGGCGGTTGCGGCGGGCCTTTCTCTCGGAGCCATTTGCGGTGGTTGTTAGGAGCAGAGCTATGAGAGAGAGAGAGATGTGAGGGGGAGAGTTTTGGATGCTCTGAGATGGATAAACGAGTGAGGGGTCGATTATATAGAGATGGACGGGGCCCAGAGAGAGAGAGAGAGAGAGAGAGAGCGTGAGTGGTATAGAAGGAAAAGCTACGTCCCTTTTGGGCGCTTGTTGTGCACAGTCCGAGCAGGATTAATTGGCTTCCCTTGCAAGGACCAGCCCCCTTCCTTTGTTTCCCATTTTTGCCCTTGCCTCCCTCCCTTATTCTCAATCAATCAATTTTCAGATTGGTGAAACGAAAATGAACATCTCCAATCATTTTGGTTTAAAAAAAAATAATTAATTTAGCTGTTGCTTTGCAGTATCTCTTTTAGTTATTCCGCGGGAATTTCACTTACGGTGGTCGTGTTCCGTTTGGATTATTGTTACCACAGTCGATGTACTCTTTGAGTTACTTCTATAGATCGAACTATAATTTAATGTTGCAGTCATATTAATCAGAAATATTCACAAACAAAAAAGGAATCATATGAATCAAGATAATAACGATTTTATTCTGTTACCTAACTAGGAAAAACTTCATTCCTTCCTAAAAGAAATTAAGCGCCAAAATTTGAAATTGCGCATCCATGGCAAAACTAGCTTTTAAACTCGTCTTATTCTGCTCTTATATATAACATATCGTTCATTAGTAGTTTTATATCCCCTGGACAATAAGGGGATAATGATAAATCCAACAATTCAGGGCTACGAGGTAGCGCCACGTCCGGTCGGACCCCTCCATCTTCACGTGAGTGTGGGCATAAGCAAAGGGCCCAATGAACAGCTTCCCGTCACGCGCCACCTCGGCAGAGGCGCGTGGACCGGGACAGTAGATCGATCAGCGAGGGCTTTGACCGTACCACTACCCCTGCCCGCCGCCCCTGCCGTAATTATATATACACACGCATATATATATATATATATATATAAAAGTAGAAGCAGAATAAATAAAAAAATAAAATAAAAGGAATGGAAACCCCAGAAATAATTACGAGGTCCGAGGGGATGCCACATGGCACGCGGCAGCCCAACCAGCAGACCCAGGGGCGGCGTTGTCAAACGGCGGTTAATACGGAAGGCTATTACTTAAATTGCGTGCTGTCTTCTTGCTCCCCATAAGCCGCAAGTGCCTCACGGCAGATCTTCCGGTGTAAGTTTAACATTGAAAAATAATAATAATAATAATAATAATAATAATAATAATAATATAATAATAATCTATTTATTATTACTTACAGTTTTCTTTTTATCCTCGTATTGGGTATGATCGCGTATGCAGTACACAACCCAACCCTCAGTATTTTGTACTCTAGCACATTATGTGCACCGAACGCTTCCTTGGGGGAGTTTACGGTTCTGTCCCATTGTCCCAATTTCACAATTTTTTTTAAAAAATTTATTTCCCCTTCTCAAAATGTATGAAATATGTTGAGGAAGAGGAGGCAAGGTGCTCTAGCTTAGGGGTTAAGAGGAATCTAGATTCAATTTTCATTGATATATTAAGAGATAGAATTATTTGTGACTCTTTATTTAACTTTCGATTTACTCGTACCACGCTAATGAATGAATTGAAAATATAAGAAATATGTACATACTTCACATTAACAATCTTCTTTTTTTATTTTATTTTAATTTACCTTTGTATTTGACGGTGTAATTGAAATCTGAGAAAATTATAGGGACTTTTATCAATATTGAATTGAATTTCTCAAGACCCAATCCATACGTATATGTCTAAAAAGAGATGTATTTTAGAAGAAAATCGAAATCCTCGATGATCACTTTCCGATGGACTCACTCAGCATTTGGACTTTCCGGTAGCAATGCAACGACATATGAGGCGGATACCGTCTTCGATACGAAGGGTTTAATGGTATTTTTTCAGAAAAATGGTGTTTCTTCGGCTACGAACAATTGTCGGCATCATCCACCTTGTCGCCGCGTGGGACGGATCCGTGGTTTGGGGTTGGGTGCTTAGGCCGCCAGAATATTTTTTTTTTCCCCCCCCTTTTTTCCCCCTCTGGATTCTTCTCCAAATTAAGGCACCTTTTGAACCGGTCGCAGCCGATCTTACGGCCCAAAAATCTATCTGCTGTCCCTCGATCGGACACGTGTCAGGCTCTCAGGAAGTTGCACAGATGATTGAAAAGGACAGATTTAGCTGACGACGTTTGTCTGATCCGATGGGGGTATGCCTCTTTAGTCATCAGTCATACCGAGTACCCTTGTCGTTTTCCGGGGTTTGATTGCGGCCGATTTTCTCTCATGTCCGTTTCCCATTATAAACCTTTTTTTTTTTAAATTATATATAAAGAAGTATGTATATATTCGAAATACATAATTAACGAGCACTTTGACTTAGGTACTAATACTAAGCACCGTCCGTTGAGCTAACACTTAATTTTAGGTTGAAAATAATTACCTCTATACCATAACTTGATAATTATTTAAGTTGGCGGAAAGCAGCTTACAGCTTGTGTTCGCTTTTAGAGTATTATTAATTCTACTCTACTCCATTTTTTGAAATAAGAAAAGACAAAAAAAAAATATATTATAAGTGTTGACAAATATATGAATGCATGAGAATATATATATGTGAAAGTAAATGATGAATTTATTATTAAAAAATAATTATAAAAATGGTTAAAGAAAAATATGAGTGAGAATTATTATTAAATATGAAAAAAAAAGATACCATTAATGATTATAGTGTTGAATTCGAGGAAGTATATATTTGAGTTGGATGTAGTAGAGTTTGTATCTAAAAACCAAATGCAAGCTTAATGGTTGTTTTATGAAATATCTACCGGGTAGCATCGCCTGATATCATTGGAATTTGGACAAATATTTTCCATAAAACTACTTTCCTAGCAATTTTTTTTTTGGGAAAATGGCGAACTTCATTAAGAGGAAAATATAATTACAAAGGCTCAATGATCTCGCCTCTAAAAACTCAAATCTCATCCAATATTAACACCTAAAAAGCCCCGAATGCTTGGCAACACTATAATTTACCAGTTTAAAGAAACTCTAGGATGTGTCCGAACTTTGACTCTCACTTCTGCAAAGATTCTCTGCACTAAAAGCAGATGTTATCATATACTTTTCTAACATTATTAATCGGACACAGAGGCATGTTGTCGGTTAAAGATTTTCGCGGAGAGCATTTAGAAATATGAACAAATTACGTTCAAAGAGTTACCATTGGCAAGCTATTGCCGATTGCCGATTGGAGTCGCGAATTTCTCGTGTCTCTTTATTTGTACGTTCAACATTTTATTAGGCCCATAGGGCCCTTTATAACTGGAAAATGAATGTCGGCTTTGTCTCGGAATCGCTTCTCGGCTCTGCCAGCTACTGCTGTTGGCTGGGCCTCACAATTTGGGCTTCGGCTTTGCCTGCATGGGCATGGCACATTACGTCGACCCAGTCTGCGCGTCCTACTGCCCCGACAAATCCAAAATTGAGATCTGTCAAGAGTAAGGAAAGTAGTTTGATGATGCTCCGAGAAAACATGTTCTCGGCATGAACTCCATACTTCGCCGAGGGAAGACATGTCGCAGTCTGAGTTCACTCAGATTCATTTCTTCCCTTGCCCAGTTCTGGAATTGGCGCAATCCCTTCAAGCCAAATCCCGATGAAAGGAATTCCAATCACAGAATTGATACTCGGGAATGTGTAAAGGAAGCTCCTTTTTCCAATCCAGTAGCAAATTCAGACGTCATCGGATGCTGTCGACAGGAAGCGGGTGAACAATCAGCTCTATCCATTCAAAACCTGCTGAACAACCTAAGGGCTAGCTCAGATGAAGCTGTTGAGAGGGCACTGGAAGAATGCGATCTCGTTCTTAGCGAGGATTTGGTTCTTGATGTGATAAAGCGACATGGTTCCGATTGGAAGCCTGCTTATGCGTTCTTCAACTGGGCAGTTAAGAAAAGCGGGTATCCACTTGGGTCGGCCGTTTACAATGAAATCCTCGATGTCCTGGGGAGGATGCACCGGTTCCGGGATATCGAGCAGGTGCTCGACGAAATGTCTAAGAAAGAGTGTCTCTTTGACGAAGGAACATATGCGGTTCTGCTGAAAAGGTTCTCAGCTGCACATAAGGTGGATGAGGCGATTGGTTTCTTATACAGAAGGAGAGAATTTGGGCTTGAGGTCGATTTGGCTTCGTTTAGGGAGCTGCTGATGTGGCTTTGCCGGCGCAAGCACGTGGAGGAAGCAGAAGCTCTGTTCTATTCCAAGAAGTTTGAGTTCGGTGTGGAAGACGATATAACGACCATGAACATAATCCTAAATGGGTGGTGTGTGTTGGGTAGCGTGAGGGAGGCAAAGAGGTTTTGGAAGGACATTCTTGCATCTAATTGCAGACCAGACAGATTCACTTATGCAACCTTCATCCATGCCCTGACCAAGAAGGGAAAGCTCGGGTCCGCGTTGAAGCTGTTTCGGGCAATGTGGGACAAGGGGCCCCGCCCTGATGTGGTAACTTGTAACTGTATAATTGATGCGCTCTGTTTCAAGAAGAGGGTTCCGGAGGCTTTGGAGGTACTTTGGCTGATGGAAGAGAAGGGATGTGCTCCGAATTACTCCACTTACAACTCGATCATCAAGCACATGTGCAAGATTCGGAGGATGGAGAAGGTGAACGAAATCATGAAACAGATGGAATCGAAGGGAGGTAGTTGCAGGCCTACTGCATTGACTTACACTTACCTGCTCAAGTCCCTGAAAAAGCCAGAGGAAGTTCCAGAGATTATGCAGATAATGCAGAGGAATGGGTGTGAGATGAATGGTGACTTATACAATTTGGTTCTCAAGTTGTATGTGGGGTGGGATCACGACGAAGGGGTGAAGAGTACTTGGTGCGAGATGGAGAGACATGGGGTGGGGCCAGACAACAGATCATACACGATCATGATTCATGGGCTTTACGACAGAGGCAGGTACGCGGATGCTCTGCGTTATTACGAGGAGATGTTCTCGAAAGATATGCTCATGGAAGCGAGAACAGAGATATTGGTGAATGCAATCAAGGATAAGTTGAAGGAAAGAGAAGGGAAAGGAGAAGTTCACGATCCGTGGATGCGCCGACATAGAAAGCAAAAGAATAACCTGAGAAATGTACATTGATTGCAGGCTTAAGTATCGTTCTTGGACTAAACTTCCATTAGGTGTCTCCTCAAAAAGAAGGGATTCATGGACCAATCGAAGAGCATCACGTTGTAATGTATAAATGAATGTTGATGAATTACCTTATTAAACTACAAGATTGTTATTATATAACAAAAGACTCACTATATTTTTTTTTTTAATGTAATAGGACATAAATAATAAGAAACTTTACTTTTAGACTTTTAGTAAGATGATGTATTCTTTTGTAACAAACTTATTAATTTGAATTTAACATGACTCTTGCTAAATAACAAATTATCTTGCAAAATAACAACAATGTTATTAATTTTTGGAGCACCCTAAGAATGCGTCGTCTTTTTTTTTTTTTTTTTTTGCGGTCAAATATTTAGTGAGACGAGAGAGAAGTGAGCTCTTGACCTCCTCTATGCTTTCTGACGAAGCTTTGACATTCGGTGGAACATAGACAGTCCAAGAATACGTTTATCAGGCAACAGTATCCGATATCATCTATCTCATTTGATATTTGGATCTGGATTCTGCATATGCAAGATGAGTGCTTCATTATTCCGACCTGGATCTTGCAACTCAGAAGCATCGCATAAGAAATGGTCAGAATCTGTAATCATATACCGCGCAAAATGGAGCATTACAATGATCATTCATGACAAAAATGGAAGAGAGACCATCACCATCCCCTACACAGAAAGAGGACAAAATTCTTTGCCCTATCCCCTGTTTCATTTTCACATATATAGCTCTCAAGCATTTGAAGACCCGGCTGTCGCAGCAGCAGGGACATACCATCCGTGGTGGATTTCCACAGCCTTCTTTCTTCTAGCGAGTCGGGACTTCCTCCGCGCTCCAGTGTTCCTGTGCAGTGTTCCCACCTTTACTGCTTTGTCAATGACCGAGTATGCATCCGCAATCAGTTTCTCGATGGGAAAGATTTCCTCTGCCTGCGCTTCTGGTTTCTTCCTGAGTCCATCTAGTGCTTCCAATACCTGGACATAGCGCAACAAAACTCCAGCACTCCTATAGCAGCATACACAGAATTTTGACTAATGCAAGCTCTGGAAATAATAGAACTGAATCACATAGCCAAGACCTGGTCCTTGGCATTGGCTTCATCGATACGTATAGCATTTAGAGATGGCATAAACGAAAGCTTCCTTCATAACTGATTGAAGGCTTACATACTCTACCACACATAGGTGGTAGAAAGGATGCTCGAGAAGCCATGTACTAATGCTGATAAGTAAACCAAGCTGCAGACCATACATTGTTCTTCCGCACATTGATTCTTCAAGTTGAAGAACACCTTTCTCAACTCACGACCAAATTAACCAATTGAATTTTCCCAAGCTCCTTGCCCCCCTATTGATTTTCCCCAACGACATGGTTCATACTTTAAACAAATTGTACGACACAAAGATGATTGATCTGAGCAAAGCATCTCATCATTAACAGAGCTTCAAAATTCAATTTCTTTTCCCGGTATCTACCATGACGGGCCAATGCCACACCCGAGAACCACAGGTAATTACAAATCTCAGTGTATCCCAATCACTGCAAGCTATAGCATATATGAACACGCAGCAAGAAGCCAATTCGAATCTGACCTCACATTACATCGCAAGACAACGACATGGATAGAGGAAAGCAGCCGTTAGAGGAGTACCTTCTTCATCCGAGTCTTGATTTCAGACTTGTGGGCTTTGTTGTAGATGCGCCTCTTCTCAGCTTGGCGAGCTCTCTTGGCGGCAGAGTCGGCCTTCTTCTTCGGGGCTGCCTCGCAGACAATGGAGAGGCGAGGAGGCGGCTTCTGCACCGAAACGCAACCTGCAATCGAAGCCACAAAGTCGAGTAGAGCATAATCCCAGGAGCTCCATTAAGGGCAGTAAGAACCTATCAATTGGGGAGGAGAGTATTGGAGTTACCTCGGGAGAAGACATTGCTGGAGAGGCTGGTGGAGAAGCTGAGGGGCTTGAAGGGGGTGAGACTGGAAGAAGAAGAAGAAGAAGAAGGAGAATGGGAATGGAGCGAAAGGGTTCGGAACTGGGAAGGGAGAGCTAAGCATGAAGATAAGTTCGCCATCTCTCTCTCTCTCCCGCAGTCTCTGTGAAGACAGAAGAGAGCTTCACAGCCTCTGTGCTCCCGTTATCTACTCCGGGAGGATGACGGTGCATGAAATTCCTCTTTTGCCCTCCTGGCCTTCCGTTTCCCGATCAAACGCTGTCGTTTCTTCCACGCCAACTCAGGACAAGATGGTTCCCCGGGGCTTCTTCTTCTTCTTCTTTAATGAACAGTCCGGTCAATCTTTTCTTCTTGGTCTAGCAATTCAAAACAGGTCATTTACGTGATCATGGAGGCTTTATGACCTATAAAATGCAGTTTCATTTATCTTTCAAGAGATTCTAGTCACGATTCATGAATGGACGCTTTTAAGAATCCCATGTCATTTTTGCATATTTCAATTGGTTCTTGCCAATCATCGGGAGAAACCATGCGACATGGCCAGGCAGCAATGGCATCACTCAATCTGCCACAATCCACATAGCATGGTTCTCGATGATTCATACTCTAAAGGAGAGACCTGTCAATAGAACTCAAAATGAGGAATACTACTCCTCCCTATCTCTTCACAGGTGCCTTGTCATTACTCGAGGTAGAAGGCCCCTTCTCATGGTCATTTGATTACAGTCTGTGTGTCGAACAAAGGTTTAAAATACAAAAAGGGAATACAAGACCATACATATTAAAGAGCATCCCGGCTATCACAGGGGCCAAGAGATGCTCTTTAGGTCAGGATTCCAATCCTCTTTCTGAAGGAAGACACTAGAACCTCTCAGCTGTCATCACAACCGGTTGAGCTTCGGCATGCTTTCTTCCAAGATATGGACCCCTTCTAACAGCTTCCTGCAACTGCCCATCACAAATCGGAAAAGGAGACGAAGCACCGAAAGAATTAGCCAATGTATAACGAGTTCAGAAATGTTATGTTCGTTTTGCAGCTTCTCTCACACGTATCTTTACCTTGGTAACTACTTTAGCAAATGTGGGGTCTCCGACGAGATTGCTTGATGAGAAAGCTTCCAGGATTGCCTTGCAACAGTTATGTCTAGCTTCCATCCCTAAAACAATTGTCCAGCAATTGGAATCTCGTGAGTGAAGAAGCCAGACAGTGCCATAGCAGAGGATAAGATATTTCCGTTCATTCATGAATCAACTAGGACACAGGAATACCTATTTTTGAGGTTTCAGTGGTTGGGTTGGTCACCGTATCAAGTATCTCTTGTTTTGAGAAGATCTCCATCAGGCACCATGGGCGAGCCACCAATGCTGTGAGCATTCTGTAAGCCTGAGAAATACACCCACGTGGTAAAATGAAGTTCCTCAAATCAAGGTGGATATGTAACTTGCACGGGAAAAAGAGAGGTCAATGCACAATGCTCAAATTTAAATAGCTCACCGCCAAACGAGTTGCTGATTCCTGCTGAAGAACCGAAAGGAATAGACCCTGTCAACCACACTATGCACTTAGCCAGTAATTTGGAATATCCTCCATCATGAAAAATCTAGAGTTGTGATTTGCATAAACTAATTCAACAAGTGCATTAGAGCAGAACCCAACAGAGAACGTGAAAGGTTTTTAAACAAGTCAAATTTCCAAGTCATACAACATATTGATCTCTTCCAAAACAAAGACAATTGACAGGAGTGTTTGAACAAAAACCGACAAGAAGAAGATCGCGATTAGGAAAAGACAGAGAGAGAGAGAGAGAGATTGAAAGGCATGACAATATTTTCCAACTCGTAATACAAATGTTGAAATCTTTTTACCCACTAAGGCCTTATATTAATTCGAGTACCACCTAAATTACTCAGTTGTGAAATCATAGAAGATCCAAGGAAACGAAGCACAGCTGCTGGAACCCGTGAAATGGAAGAGCAGTGGAAAGACTTTATATATGCAGGTGTTGCAAACTGTTCTACATATTCAGACTTGCTTTTCAACATGAACAGCCTCGTGGAAATATCACTTGAAAATTTAAGGTTCCTAGATCAGCAATTTACTCAAGTTTCAATTGTTATGAGGCCAAATGTAAATACCAATCCCAGGATTTATGGAGTTAAACATTCACCCAGCTGTAAACCTAAATCTTTTTCTTTAATTTGCTTGCCTTTCTTCAATTTAATAATTCCTTCCATCTAAGTTAGTAAATTTAACTTTAGTTGTCGTCCACCTAATAGGCATCACGGCATCTGTCCTGCACTAACAGCTTTACTGACAAAACAGAACAGAAACAACATGTCGGCAAACCAGAGAGTACAGAACAGAAAGAAGACGTGATTACTTACAGACGGAGTCAACTTTGAACTCTTTGATGCTGTCTCATATATCAAGAATCTAAGGGCTTCTTCTGCTCCACTATTTAGTATCACACTGTTCTCAGATCGAACTTCTCCAGCCAAGTTTCCAAGAGCATGCAGTGCAGCCTATTTCACCATTTTATTAGGGACATGCATGAACATACAGGTAATTAATGTGTCAACTTGTTTCCTTCTGTACAAGTTGGAAAACGATGAAAGTGGCAGTTTTCGCTATTGCAGAAGTCTTATGTTTATGATTTTCTTTTCCTACAACGGTTTGGTGCATATTTGCAAATCACAATTACGGTTATCGACAGATCTTATCAGAAATATCAACCATATCGATGAGAGTGGTATAGGAAGATTAAGCACTAACCAGCTGTATTTTACCACGCCCCTGCCTGTCAAAGGCGGCTTGAACTATATGCCTTGCAGCTGGATTTGGGCTTGACAACAACAGTGTGGCTCCCTGTGTTGCTAAAGCATATGAAAGCATGAGTTAGAGTTCCTCGCAACAAACTCAAAGATTCGCTTCTGAGCAACTTCTTTTCAGGTTTCTTATTGGGGTGCTTGTCACGACAACCAGTTGTTGAATTTATTAGTTTTAAATTAAGTAAAACATTTTTCTTATTGTCACTGATAAAAATTATTCTTGTGTTGCTATAACCTCCACATTCGAGAAAAATGTAATGTCACAAGAAGGAAAATAATGTAATTCCTCCAAGTAAGAATGAGTCATTTCCCAGGTGAAATATTATATAAACTGCCACAACGTTAACACTGCTTCTTCCTACATATTTGCATCCTATACATGTAAGAAATTCCCAAAAGAGAAAAAAAAAAAAAAAAGATCAGTTGACAGCTGATAGGAAAACTTACAAGATCCTATCTGTCCCAATGTTTCAAGTGCAGATTCATGTTCATCTATATCTAGAGTTTCCAACGATCCAAGCCTTCCATCAATGGCCGTTACAACAGATCTCGCAGCTGATTGCAAAAGGAGAGTTAGTCCAGCAAGAATCGCTATATAATTAATAGAAAAAAATTCAGGAAAGTAAGGTGACAACTGAGATTGGCACTTAAGAGTCATGGAAACTCCTAGAGATGATTTCCCAGCTCTAGTCAAATCAGCAACAAATGGTTCAAAAATATCTCATAGCATCTTCAGATCAGTAAATGAGCTCAACTTACCGGGTTCATCAACATATACGTAAATGTTCTCCCTTGACAGAAGCCTCCCACTTATTGCCATGGCTCTCGATCTTAAAATTGAGTCTGCTGACTGATTACTGGAATAAAATAAAATGAAATGACTGGACTATCAATCATAACTTCTACGAGATTTTCTATAGATACAACTACAACAAGATGAGAGCACCCCTCGATTACCTTGTGATAGATTCAAGCAGCTGAAGAAGTGTGGTCGCGGATAAAAATTCTGTACCATGCTGAATCTCCGTCAACTTCATCCACCACGTATAAATGACAAGTTGATATCAGATACATAGATGCATAATAAGATGACATATTTACAAAGCATAATCTATGGATAAGGATAAACTTTAGATTCTGATACAATCCCAATATATCAAATTGTTAGACCAACACAAGATAAGAGAGTTCACACTTCATAGAGCATGCACATTCATGCATCATATATTCAACTGGAATACATTTAATTCAAACATCCTCATACCTCATAGAAGAGCTCCAGAATGCTTAACTTTATGAGGGTATCATCTGTATTGCGCATCTCAGCCTCCAACAAACTTAGCAAGTTCATGTTGAAGATTACTGATGCCATGGAGCTGGAAATTGAGAATAGCTTCACTATTAAGGCTAAAACACGAACACGTCCCTGAAAATACATCCACCATGTAACAGGAGTCAGAAATAACTGAGATAAATGTGATCATAAATTGGAATAACAATTGGTGAAACTCCTGGCAACATATTTCATGCAAAATAACCATAACTAAGAGTAAGTGTACAAGTAATCGGGTGTTGTTATGTATCCTGTCCTGGTTATAATAGATGATGAATCAGACACTAGGAAAACAAATTGAGAGCATGAAGCAGCCATACAAGCGAGGTACATCGTGCTGCCAAGTTTCCAAGGTGCGTAGCTTCATCGCTATTGGGTGGAAAGACAATGTCCTGAGCAGCGTCAAACAATTTGAAAATCAAATATCAGTTTGCATAGAACAACAAATCATGAAGGAGTATATACGCCACTGAATTTTTTCAATTAAGTATTGCAGAACAAAAGATACAAACAACATACCCTTCCTTCCTGAAAGGAAGCCAAGACCTTTATTGCATCCAGTGAAGCCGCAGAAACTTGTTCATCACTACACAAAACATTACAATGAAAATGGTAACTCAGAAAATACATTGAGAAAACTGAGCTCCTACTGACAAAAGAATGCTAGCATCTGAGACATTTTCTTACAATTTACACATACACCCAATAGGAATCTGTCACACGATAGCTTCATCAATTTCAGATTGCTTTAAACCTGTGAAGCACCTATCTTCTTCTAACAGTGCATATTGACTGAAAAAATCAGGCCCACCATACCCTCTTGACATTCCTTTAAACAAGAAGTCTTCCAATATCTACAGGATTAGTCCTGGCATCGTTTTGCTTCTAAAGCATCTCGTTGAAATTCTTTCCCCAAACATGAAGCTAATAAAAACACAAGAGTTGCCAAATGATACAGCCAGATCTTTCATATTTTTCTACCTCTCTAATGCCAGATCCATGCTCTGAAGTGTTCTTCATGTCAATAGCTTTAATTTTCGATAAGAAATCATTATAAGCCAATTAACTATGTAAGCCAACCACGACACACACAAAAAAAATCTAAAAAAACGAACTGGTATAGCAAAGAAGATGCCAACGTATAGTTAGCCCTTACCCATTGACAAGGCAATCGAGCAGAAGCGGGTAGATATTGCATTCTTTGATAAGCTTCACAGAAAAAGTCTTCCCCTCATTGTTTTCCAAAAGGCACCTAACCTGTTGCAGAAAGTTCATGTAACAGAAAGCATTTACATGGTAGACAGGAATTGAGAAACAGAGGTATCTTCGGAACAGTCATCCAAAGCTCATTTGTAAAACCAAGACTTCTTCGCGTTGCTGCAAAAGAAGTTCTTTCCCACTTCAACAGGTCCTGGACTGATCATTGATCAAGACTTGCAACCGTGTCATTCATAGATAGAGTTTACGCGGTACTTAAAAATGGCTCGTGCATTTACTTACTGTTTTGCAAGCTAGAGTTTTAACCGCTGGAGAATCTGCCTTCAGACCAACTTCTATAAAAGGCTAAAACAACAGAGGAAACGCGTGTCAGGTTTCCAGTCAGCTGAATCCCATCCAATGATCGAAGACTACTGTTCAAAACTGAAACAAATTCACACAGGTGACACGACATACCATGTAATGAGGGATGAAGGAGGCACCATACTTAGTTCTGAACGCCCTCTCCAGACAGTTGACCAGGACGTTTTCTAGACCAGGAACATCTGATTTCGTTTGCAGAGCACTTCAAAAGGAGAAAACCAAGTCATCTCACAGAACAAGCTTCACCAGGAGTTGATCAATCAGAGAAAGCCGGAGTTTAGATTTCTACTTGATGATAACGGGGAGAGGAAATCGATCCAGAAACTCCTTCACCGCCCCGTCATTCTGAACACCTGAATCGACACAGAAGAAGGAACATCAAAATTTCGGCTGCCACCGCCGGCCCAAGGTTGGCCGTCCGCGGAAGAGTTTTTACGCAATCAGCTTTCTTACCTGGATAGTACGCGAAGTCCGAAGCAGCATCCAGAAGCTGCGACGAATCGTACGCCACCTTCTCTTCCTCCATAGCTCGAGAGTGAAGCAGAAGCGTACGGACGAGCGGGACGAGAGTGAAGAAGACGAAGGAAACAGTTCTTGTTACGCGTGGCGTACTGGATGGACTCGTGTCCGGTTGTCAGCGATGACCCGAATTTGACGAATCTGGCCCAATAGTCATCATATATGGCCGATTTTCGCTCTAGCCCAGCCCAGGTCCACTCCATAAAATAGGCCCGATTAGCCAGCAGAAGACTGCCCATATGCTTTTCATTCGGCTCGAAACTCCTGGGCTATATTTGATCGTCGGGTTTGGGATAGGGAAAGGGAAGAGATGAGATGAGATTTTTTTTTTCTAAATCTTACGTATTTACATTATTTTAATCAAGTGTTTGAAATTTTGAATCATTTGATAAACAAGAGAAATGATCTTTATGGACAATAATTAAATATATATATATATATATTTTTTTATCTTAATCCGAACTATGTTTCTCCTCCACTTTTTCATGTATCTGTATATTTAATTACCTATAAGATAAGATCTAACAGATAATAATAAATAAAATATATACCGAATAAAAAAAGAATCTGAATTATCCCTATATTTCAACCCAAAAAAAAACTTGAATGCTTATATACCCGTATACCAAAAACAAAATTTTGAATGCTTACCTATATATAAATTTATGGGTTAATCACGTAAAAAAACATAACATTTATAATTTTTTCTAAATATAGCATGACCTTAAAAAATAGCATAGAAAGGCACGACATTTGTAATTTTTCCTGAATATAGTACGACCTTTGGAAAGTAGCATATAAAGGTACAACATTTGCACTTTTTTCTAAATATAACACGACCTTTCGGTTTAATTGCGCATTTAGGATAATGTAAATTATTCAATGAAATTGTAATAATAGCAGCTAACGTAAAGCTAACGGTATCACGTGACAGAATATGATTGGATGAGTAGACCTCGCATGATTAGACGATAACAACTAATATGGAACTAACTGTGCCAGGTGTCACTCATTCAATCATGTTGTGTCACATTGCATCGTTAATTTCCGATAACTATTACCGTTACAATTTGACTGAATAATTTCATTATGCTAAATATGCAACTAAACCTAAATGTCTTGCAATATTTAGGAAAAAAGTGGAAAAGTAGTGCCTTTATATACTCATCTCCAAAGGTCGTATTATATTTAAAAAAAAATGCAAAGGTCGTGTATTTCTGTACTATTTTTCAAAGGTCGTACTATAATTAAGAAAAAGTGTAAACGTCGTACTTTTTTGGATAATTAAGCCTAAATTTATTAGAATTTTAGGTGGAATATTCATGACCACCTCATGTTATCACAAATCCTAACCATAACTATATGAGAGCATTATTGAGACACTTTTATGAAGCACGCAGCGAAATGAAAATGCGTGTTACATGTTCGCACTCATTAATTGTACATACTTTGGATCATCTGGTTACACATACCGAACTAATTGAGAAGCACAACAAATTAAAGTGAGGGCAAAAAATCCTAAGGGGCACTGATAACCTCTCATGAGTCATGAGGAATATTTCCAGTGCGACATTACATACATACTGAAACCCCCATCAAGCTAGTCCTTACGGACGAAAGGAGACAAGGACTACACTACAATTAGGAATATCGTCCCAAACACAAAATTGGCAAAGGCCAAAAGAACATAAAAAACCCCCACCCTCATGATTTCTTTCCCAACTCGATCCTCTTCATATATATATATATATATATATATCCGGCTTTTGTTTGGCATTACCTCCCTATGCCGATATGTGCTTCCTTTCGTTGTCTCATCCCCAGCAACATCATCAACAACAATGGCGTTATCTCACTTGATTGAAACTGAGAGACACGACACTACTTCCCATATTATATATATATATATACGGGGTACAGCTAGCGCGTGCAATGCCGTTTCCATGAAGGAGCTGAACCCTCCTTTTGCATGTCCTTGTAAGGGACATGCCCTAAAATGTTAATCCCACTCATTGCAAAACCCCCAAATCTCTCACCACACCGCAACTTCTCATAACGGGGACCCCGACGTCGACCTGTATTGCACGACATAAATGCTAGCCTCCATGCCCATTGCCATTGGTCCGGGGCGGAGCCAAGATTTTATTTTGGGGGGACAAACTCATACTTTTAGGGTAAAATTTAAAAATTTCAAAATTCAGGGGGAATAAATATAAATTTTACATAAAAAAAAAACTCATACTTTTAAGATAAAATTTAAAAACCTCAAAGTTTAGGGGGAGCAATTGCCTCCCTGAATATACATTGGCTCCGCCCCTGCCATTGGTGTAGTGATCCAAGCTAGCCCGCCCCAACGGTGAGATTCCGGGGGAAACTCACGGTGCACCTGTTGTTCGATCGCAAACCGTCCTAATATCTGACTTTGCATGTACAAGTCCTACGCTACTCGTCTTGTTGGTATTGCATGACCAAAACGAGCCGAGGGCATGGTACAGACCATCTGTAGAGAGTGTAGAAGCTTGAACTGATCTAAAATCAATTGTGTCAGCTCAAACTACATTTCTTCGCATAGCTGGTATATATATATATATATATATATATCAAGGCATAATAATTAAAAAAAAAAACTCTTGTGATCTCAAGATTGTTTTGTCGTATGTATACATCAGGTCGACTATGGCCCTACAACATTTGATATGCTATCTATTATTAGGGCCACAGATGTGGCTTCTTGCTTGTACGTTTAGTTAAGAGAACATCAATAATTGGATCGTGTGCCACATCTTATCATAATTGAAGGATCCAAAATCTAAGTGGATAATGGACAGAAAAGACATTTATACAACGCACAAACAATTCCACCTGCATATAAACGCAAATGTGAATAGCCAGGCTTTGATTTTGTTTTTCTCATGCACGGACAACATTAAAATGGTCCCCCTTGTACTGTTATGTGTCGAGACGAGGGCGTACGGTTTTGAATGGACAGGAGGAAAAGATATAATAATGTCACAGAGGTAATAAATTTGTTCCCTTCCACCAGTAGAGGGGGTGAAGAAGAAGAAGAAGAAAATACATATATAATGTATATGTACAGAACACATGTATGTGCATATATAGAGATTTGTATATATAGCGCTCTCTGTCTCAAACAAGTCGGTCCGTGCCTCAAAAGTCTTCGAACTACTAGACGCATAGGTCCTCAGTCCTCCTCCCATGTGAAAGTGAACCTTCGTACACTCCATTTTTGCACCTAATTCAACTACCCTCCTTAAATGTTCGATTCGATGCCCCATTCTCACGCCAAACAACATGACATTCCTAGTTGCTCCTAAATCTTGTAATCACAATATACATGTGTGTTCGTATATGTATGCATGATCGGTCAAGGCTATCATATTAATGACACGACCTGATAAAATTTGCTAATGTTTGTTTTTCTTTAGGGCAAATTACAAAAAAAAATTCAAATTTTGTAAAATGTCTCAGTTTTGTCCTAAATTTTGTTTTGTAACAAAAAAAACTATAAGTTTTCTAAAATGTCTCAAAAATGACCTCCGTTATAATTTCCGTCAATTTTTGCCTACGTGTGACCTACGTGGACTGTTAAAAGGACCCACCATCAGCAGCAAAAATTGACGGAAGTTATAACGGAGGTCATTTTTGAGACATTTTAGAAAACTTATGGTTTTTTTGTTACAAAACAAAATTTAGGACAAAATTGAGATATTTTACAAAATTTGGGTTTTTTTTGTAATTTACCCTTTTCTTTATTACAATTAATGCAAAAACCTTTTAATGTTAAGAAGTGTTTTTTTTTTCGGTAATCTACCAGAGCAAGAGCCCAAAAAGAGAAAAAAATTACGAAAAGCAGGGTAAGGAGGGCCTGATTATATCAAGTAATAAACAAATGAGAAAACACAATAATAACAAATGAAAATAGAAAGACTCTGAAAATTCTCCACTCATATACTAAATCACCTTTATATCACAACTAGATGCAAGGGCTGTGACACGCACGGGCAAGAACCGTTGGGCATATAAAAAAAGCGATCATTACTGAGATTTGTAAAAATAATAGAAGCCGTTTTTTCTAATCGTACAATCTTGTAGAGAAGTTGATTCAATGAACAAACATTACTTATGCCTCTATAATTGGGAGGATTAACGACGGACTTTTTCCCCATGAATTATTTCTCCCACTCTCAAGTTAAAATTAAAAGGCAATCTTAATTTTTAAGAATCTCACTGTCAATATGAAAAAATTTTAAAACTATAATGCAAATTCATGAGAAGCAAATGACTAGCGTCTCAAGTAAAACGGTATTAGAAGTAAGTGGCTATTCTCTAAGAAGAGTTCTAAGCAAAATGTGAAAAGAACCATTATACATTCTGAAGGACTTAATATTGCAATTTAATAGATTAATCATAATTTCGTCTTTTCATCTTCTGGTATAGGTTATTTCAATTTTAAAATGTGAGGTGACATCATATTATTACGTCAGTTGTCACATTACTATTGTTGGTTACACAAAAGGTCACATAATGAGAAATCTTCTTCGGGTCGTTCCGACTTTTAGTATTTTATATAAATATAAATATGCTCAAGAGATCTAGCAAATCCCACAAAATCGAAGCCAACAGAAGAACACCTAAAAGGCAGTTATAATAAAAAAAAATAAGTAGATGTTCTGGGAGAGAAACAATCCATTCAAGGAAATTCAAAATTAGACTTCTGTTCACTGCTTGTTTAGCCACATCCGCGAAACCATTTCAGTTCTGCAAACTGCTTAAGAAATTCGCGGTTGGTTCAGCTACCTCCTTTGTAGCCCAAGAGAAGTCTATAAAGAATAAATGCGTATCCAGTATATGCTAAATTTGTAACTACCATTTAGAATTAGTTTGTCATCGTTATATCATCATATGATCGTCCTAGTTTGATAAGATTTGCTGTAAAAACCTCATGATGCATGCACCATCCTGTCATAAGGATACAGTTTAGCCCAACTCCTTAATTCGGACTAATTAGTCTATTTTTTTGGGTGAATACACCTTTTTTTTTCTCGGAAAGTAATATTCATTACCGGAAAAGTACATGACAAAATATTCAAGAAAACGAAAACTACAAGATCCAAACAAAGGAGGGGTCCTTGTAACATATCCACTGTGCGAGTACTCTATAGATCAAAGAAGAAATACATAATCAAGATCTAATTTGTAAGCGCAACCAAATAAATGAAGTGATGGATAAATGAAGTGATAGGTTTCACATCCAATACATATAACGAATATCTAAAGACTGTTTGGAGTCAAAGTTAAAGTTACTTTGATTTTAATTTTGATTATGAAAAAGAACAAATGAAATATAATTATAAATTTAACTTAAAAAATATATATTTTTATTGTGTAGTATGTTAAGTTAAAATTCAAGTTAGAATCAAATTTCTTAAAATCCAAACGGACCTTGCTTAGATCAATTGGAACAATATAAGATTTTCTTTAGTTCCGCATTAAAAATCACATGTATATACCTATCCACGTGAATGAGCAATCTAGCATTGGCCGACATAAATGTGATAAAATAATGCGGGATGCAGAATTTATATATAGCATACCTTCGATTAAGTTAAACTAGTTTAAGTACATCAAACCAGATACATAGTCTTAGGCATAGACAGCATCATAAAAGTAAACCTACAGCCAGGACACAACATGGCCAATGTTCTGATCGTAGGGATAATTAATCAGTCAGGACCCAAGAACGTTCCAAACCCTTTTCCACTCGGATTAGTAGACGCACATTGCTCATACTAAAGAGTTAAACCCAATGAACTTAGTAAGACCACATACAATCGAGTTCCGAAGCACCCACTCCCATCCTTCCACCCCCACCACTCCCTCCCTCGAGCTTGTTATTGTCCTGCCCAGACCAGCTTCCAGAAGAGCTACATCCACCAAGTTCCCCGAGCCCAATGCTCTGGATGGGGGGTAGGAAGTATGAAGCAGGCAGCTGGAGGTTCTCCTGGAGTGACCTCAGGCTCGGGAAATTTGCTGGGACTCCGCTATTGGTACCACTGGTGTTAATATTCCCATGCCTCGGGAGTGCAGGAATCGGGGGAGCGAGCTGGAAGAACCCCCCACCTCCAAGGCGGCTGCTACCATTAAAGCCGGCAGATGAGATTATGGGAGAAACAGGACACGTGCTCTTTCGGGGTCGAACTGTCAACGTAGGA